>NW_028319936.1:2796491-3096988 GCF_062004578.1 Staurois parvus | reverse complement strand
CCAGTGTCTGAGCTGGCAGCCTTACCATGCAACAAACCCATTTTTCAATTGTTTTCTTAGGGACAATGCAGTATTTATGTCTAGGGCTTGCTTTTTTTACAGGTAGTGCTCAGGTTGCAATGCGAGTTCCTGCCTGTTTTTGCGGAATAGGGATGTTCTTACAATGAAATTACAGAGAATGTTTTTTATTATTAAAAAAGCTAAATTAAAGTAAATAAAAATCTAAATGCAAAATACAACTTAAAAAAAACAAAAAACTTACACCCTCAACATGCAGAACTTCTGTCTTTCACTAGGGATCCCGTTCAGCGCTTGAATGTCCCATAATAACTTTAAACTGTGGAAGTGTGGTCAAATGCAATACTGTGGTCAATAATATATTGTAAACAATATTCCAGCCCCCTCACTATAAAAGACAGCTCTCCCAACAGTCCTTTGTCAGTCTGTGTTGGAGGAACATCTGACGATTATTTTAGGGAGAGACGTTTAGAACCATCATACTGTGCTAGCAGTCTACCAGAGAGCTATACAGTGCTACATAAAGTGCTATATTCAGTGCTCTTTATTTCCACTGGTACTTTACAGTGAATTGCTGTTGGGGGGCTGCTATTGAGGGTTCAGTTTTATTCCACGTGTATACACTGTGAACGGATCCAGCAGTTCTTCTTAGGGCTACTTTTTTTATTTGTTTTTTTTTCTGTTGCTGCTGTCTCCCATTTTTGGGGTGTTTTATTGTGTTTTTTTTGTATTCATGTTTATCCAGAGCTTTCTTTCAGCGGGAACACATTTCCAGCACCTCCAGCATTAAATGTATGTAATGGCAAGGGGTGTGGAGTGTGCTGGAGGGTCTATCAATGCTGGCTGTGTGGGGATCTATTGTTATTGGTGGGGATCTGTTTTTGTGTGAGGGTCTATTGTTGCTGTTGAGGGATCTATTGTTTCAGGGGGTCTTATGTTGCTGGTAGGGATCTACTGTTGAGAGCGATGTTTCTTGCTGATGGGGGTCTATTGATGCTGGCTCCTGGAAGATCTATTGTTGCTGCTGGGGTGTAATGTTGCTGGGGTGGTATTTTGTTGTGGGTAGTCCAGTGTTGTTTTGTGGGGGTTATATTTTTGTGTGAGGGATCTATTGTTGCTAAAGTGGGGTCTATTGTTTCTGAGGGGTCCTATTATTGCTGGGGTCGGGTCCATTGTTGCTGACTGCAGGAGATCTATTTTACTGCTTATCTGGTTATCATTAATTAATTCCATACAAATTACTTAGCACCACTAAATGATACTTGGTTCTGTATTCTCTAAAAGTGGCAGTACTGGGAGGTGGGTAGGAGGTGGAACCAAGGGATGGTGCTCTGCAGAGGGTAGAGGCAGAGACAAGAGGGGACTCAGAAAGGGGGAGTTCCTGCACCTATTCTCTGAGGAAAAAAAGCCCTGTGTTTATCAATTTATTAAGTTTATTAAATATGCAAAAAGATTATTTTTGTTATATTGTTTTGGATTTGGTGTTTGCAGTTTAGCTTTTAAAACCTTTATTTTTTTCCTGTGAGGTGTATTTTATTTCTATACAATTTTGTCAGGGTCTTTTATTTATTTATTTTTCAGCTGAGATTCAGCTGAAGTATGAACAGCTTTTTTAGCAGTTCAGCACCACATGCTATTGTGTTCCACTTTAATTTACAAAACACCTCATTCCCCATAGCGGTTATTAAAGCTAAAGAATCACCCATTACTATTATATCTGTGAGGCAGTCTGATTATGTCAATATTTTTGAATGTCAAAGCGGTATATTTTTTGGGTGGAAATTTGTTTTATATTGTAGACCTGTAAGTCTTAGGAATAACTCACTTAAATCTTTCCAAACAAGAGTCTAGTAAACATCCCGGGTATAATAAAGTTTGAAACACAAAATCATAAATTATAATATGATAAATAATTATAAAAAATAATAATATAATAATAAATTTAATTCAATAATGTAATCAAACCAAAAACAACTTTTGACCTAAAGGGACGCTTTTTGGATGCCATGGACGTTCTCAAGTTTCCAGGCAGAAAGAATAGTAAAAGTGCAGGCAGGGCACTTGACAAAGCACTAGGGACCAAACTGAGGTGAAATGGTTTGATACAGTAATGTTATCCTAACAGATTGCAATGTATTGTGTGTATATCATGTTTTGTTTACTTTTTTGAATCTCCCTCCGGTTCAGCCCCCCTGCGTTGTGGCACTTGCAGGGAAGGGAACCCAGAAGACGGATGCCTACACAGTAGGAGGACATCGGGGGATCTCAGGGACAAGGTAAGTTACACTACAGTGTAATCCTGAGTGTGGTTTGGGGTTATCACTTTTGGTACTGAAAATTAACCCCCAGTCACACTCGGGATTAACTCTAGGGAGGTTAAAGGAAAGGCAGAGGTTTTTCACATACAGTTACAAGGGGGCAAGCAGGTTCTGTATCTACAAAACAAATTGATGGTCAGGGCACACCTTCAAGAGGCAGGACAAGTATGCTTTTATTTTCTGGCAGTGGGCATATGACCTCATCTTCCTCCTCCTCTTTCAGCCAGGCTCAGAGTAGAGTAATGTACTACAACTACAAATGCACCCTGTTCTTCGTCCTCAACCACAGCTAATCCCACTGTTGTCTTGCAAACTGGCATGGAGTCAGATGATTTACTTGAGTACAGCTTTAATCATTTGCTGCAGGAAGATTTGCTGCAGAAATTCATTTTATTTGGAGTTGAGGACAGGAGCACAGATGGAGGGGACAACAGGCAGACAGAACTATATTTGATGTTCTTGCTACTGCAGCTTACTACCAGGTTGACCTCAGTGATGGGTGGGGATAATGGTGAGGTCTCCAAATGTACCAGAGATAGCAGAGGATGAAATTGAGGCAAATGCACATCAGGGAGGAAAGATGTTGTTCAGGTGCAACTGGCAGAGGAGTGGAGGAAGCAGCTTCCGTATTTCGCCCATTGGCATTGCAACAAGCCAATTATATCCACAGGCCAGCTTCCCATAGCTCAGCTGTGTGGGCCTTTTCCACAGACATATGAATGCTCATCACAAGGCTCAGCAGGAACAGCACATGAACGCCACTTGTCAGCAGCAAAAGGCCTGCCCTCCTACTTCCTGTCCTTCCTTTTCCACCTGTCCTGTACTTAAAAAGATTCTACTTATACAGCCACAAGTGATTCTTAAAAGTGGTGCGAGAGGTTTATGGCGCTGTCTGGTCTCTCACTCTGAAATTGCATCCTATTATTAAGGATTAAATGCTGTGCAGCAAATCTGCACAATGTGTTTCTTTCCTCTGTCTCAGATAAAAAAAACACTGTAATGTGGTATTTGCTGAAGAAATCTGCTTGTTCTCTCATCTATGTGGTGGTGGAGGCACTGGTGTATTTATTGGTGGATTACGTACAAGAGAACGTTTGAGCACAAAGACATTAATTATTGGCACATTAATCATTTTTGTGGATCACCATTGATTTCTGCACTGGTTTAAAGTGTTGAACTCATCTGGAATGTTTAATTAAATCATTTTTATGCATAGTTTGTAGCTTATTCACAAATATTCATGTTTATTTGGTTGAGTGATGTATTAAGATGTATGTCTTAGTATATAAAATATATATATATGAGGTTTTTTTGGTAGTGCAGCACTATTTTAACACTGTATTTAGTGTATATAACTGAATTTGACTTGGTATCAGTCTCTTGCATGTCCCGTACAGCAGAGCTCAGAGTGGGAGAGGAAGAAACAGCATAAAGAACCATTAAGTGCTGATAGAAAAGAACAGAGAGATGAGCTCAACACTTGCTGTTTCTCCTTCACTAACCAGTCACAGGATGGGAAACAAGTCTAGGAATGCCTAGACTCAGATGATGCTGGCCATCATTCAACCCAGAAGACAGAATAAATCTTGTGGCTGAAAAGAAGTATTGCTTGAGACTCTTGATTGAAGGTGAGTAATGCAACAAAGGCTTCTTTGTAGTTTTTTCTTTTAATGGGCTTCAGTGTTTTTGACTAGAGATCTTCTTTATTAAATACACTTTCAGCATTCTTTCTGCAATCTGCAAGAGTATTGCAGGCTTTCTTGGCTGTACGTCTGTGGAACCCCTCGCTCTGGACTAAAAATCCAGCTGTTTCACAGAAGTATGAAAAGTAGGTAATGTACAATCCACTTGACAGCCATGGGCACAAGCAAAATAGGCGATAGCAAAGGAATTAGTACCTGCCTTAAAAAAAGCTATTCTGTGAATACATAATTCTATATGCTCTAAGTTATAGGAACAATTGTATATTAGTGAAACATATTAATATTTATATATATATATATATATATATATATATAGATATAGATATACATAAATATATATATATATATATATATATATATAAAACATATTAAATAAACACATAAATATAACTTTGATTCTTGAAAATGATATATAACAATATTAAACTGACTAATGCAAGCTCTTGTAAATAAACCTGGCAATTAGCATAAAAGCACAGAGTATAATTTCCAGCTATTTGTACAAATACACTGGCAAACTATCAAACAAGAAGTATTGGCATATTTATTATGCGCTTTTAGCTATTATATATATTTTTTATTAGTATCATCAAATCTCAGCTACATAAAAAAGAGGGTAGGTAAACAGCCAAATACTTGCACTTACTTGACCTCATTGCAACCAGTCAAAAATCATAACTTATGGCTGTTCTGTACTGGATTAGCACTGCAACTTGCCATAGACAGGTTAAAGGATAAGTTCATCTTTTAACAAAAAATAATAAATGCACATTTTTTTGCAGGTAAAAAAATGTGCATTTATTATTTTTGTTTGTGGACCCTAAAAAGCATGGGTAGGCAACCTTAAAGAGGTGGAGATCTACCTGAACAATATGGGAGAAGTCAAAGATCACTGGGAACAGTGTCTCCTCCTCACACCTGATTTAAAACTTTAATTGCCGTACTACTGCACCAAATCTTGGATATAATAGAAGTCTATGGCTAAGCATAGCAAATCAACTGGAAAGCTGCAGGTACACTACATTGCACCCTCGATGTGGATAAACCACAGTGCATCAGTGTGAAAGCAGCTCTATACTATTATGCCCAGTGTATTGCTTCACACTGACCTGAAGATCTCTTCTTTCCTGCTGCTGGCACCACTCTGGAGACCACTAGCCGGGATAAGAGGTGGAGTGCAGTTGGAATCACTTTGCACGGGACAGGAGTCAGCACTACAGAGAAGGCATCGGCTTATGTGGCTCTTGCTCCCTACTACATCTCAAACTTTACAAGTAGTCCCTCTGCATTGCACTCTCTTTGATGCTCTGGGTTGGTGGGTCAGCAAACCCAGACTGCGATCTACCAGTCACCTGGCTGCGATCTACTGGTAGATCACGATCCACGGGTTGCTGACCCCAGCTCTAAAGCATTGCACCAGTGAACTGCAGGTCTCCCCCTGACTTGTCAGTATATCTGCTTGCTCATACATCCAAGCAGATACTACTGACATGAAGGCTCAATGAAAACTAAAAGCTGACAGCTGCAAAGTCTGCTGGGACTTGTAGTTTTCCCATTCACAGAATGTTGTGAATGAATGACGCTGCTGGGTGGGCGAAGCCCCGCATGACCACTCTTATTTAAATTGTGACAGCTAGCGGGAAGGAGAAGATTCCCCGTCACAGCTGTCATAGCGGTGATCGGGGGGGGGGGGGGTGAGAATATGGGTGTAACATGTAACATGTTACGATAGGTGAACTTATCCTTTAATATTTTGTCCAATTTGATGTACTGCAAATGTGGCAACTGCAAACATTTAGGTAAGTGCAAAAGATGATGGGAGACCTATACTTGCAATCCCTTCTACTCCTTTTTCCCTCCCCATGCAGTTTTAGGCCTCCACATCAGACCTTAGATCAGCAGGCAACCTGGAGCAAAGGTCACAATTTACTCCAGCCCAGGCGTCTCTTCCATCTCTATAGACCTTAAAGGATAAGTTCACCTTTCGTAACATGTTACATGTTACACTCATATTGAGGGTGTAACATGTAACATGTTATGATCTGACCACTCCCTTCACCCCCCCATCTCCACTCTGACAGCTAGCAGGGGATTTTCTCCTCCCCGCTAGCTGACACAATTTTTGTGGCCATGCGGGGCTCCGGCCTCATCAGTCATTCACAGCATTCTGTGAATGGGAAAACTACAACTCCCAGAAGCCTCTGTGGCTGTCAGCTTGTAGCTTTCAATGAACTACCTTGGTGCTCCGCAGCGCCTTGGTAGTTCATTGAGCCTTCCTGTTAGTAGTATCTGCTTGCTCATGCCGAATGTACGAGTAAGCAGATATTCTGACAGGTCAGGGGGAGACCTGCATGGCACCAGTGATCTGCTGGTCACTGGTGCAATGTTTTAGAGATTCCACAAACAAAAAATAATAAATGCACATTTTTTTACCTGCAAAAAATGTGCATCTATTATTTTTTGTTAAAATCTATGCTGGGCCATCATAGATTTTGGCCTTTGCTTCAGGTTGCTTGCTGATATGAGAAATGAATTAATGTCAAGCCTAGCTTGAGCCATACCCCTAGGTCATCAGCTGATCCTAGATCTTGTTGAACATAAAAACTCTCCTTTATTAAAACTACGAAGTACAGGTCTGTGTAATTGCTTCCCCCTGCCTTCTGGAGACTTCTGGAAAATAGGAGCCTGAGCAAGGCAAACAGGAAGCATGATTATTTATTGTGTTGCAGGCAATCCCTGAGGAAATGTGCCCAGAAGATGGCTGAAGAGCCCATAAATAGCCTGAGGTCTGAAGCAGCCCTGTTCTAGTCTGGGTCTTACCCTGCAAGAAGAGTCCCCAGGCTGAGGGGCTCTGCCACTCTGGGCAAACTGCTGCAAATTTCTGCATGTTCATTGAAGTCCCAGTGGTGGCATAGCTGGGGGGACTACTTCTAATTAATCCTTTTTTAAAGTTAAGCAAGGAAACTATCATCTATGGAGCTGGTCTGAAGAGCTCACTGAAGAGTGCTTGGTGGAAGTTAGCAGGAGTCTGGCTATCCTGTGGCATTGTGAGCATTAACTTCTCACTCAGTGAAGAGTATTCAGTAGATACGGGATGGAGGCATCCAGTGATCCTGTGACATTGTGAGTACTGACCCGAACTTATGAATGATAGATCCTGTATGCTGTTTCCTTTGGGTAGAAAAGGCAGTAGTAGTCCTGACTGGGGTACATTTTAAAAAGCAATCGGTTCTGCCGTCTGTACTTGTTCCTACATAGAGACTGTTCAGGTAAGCTTAGCAAAGAGGAGAGTCTCCCTTGAATAATCAGTGAACCTGGAGTATCCCATATCATCCTACATCCCATCTAAGTTCTTCAGCAATAAAAATACAAAAATGTCATCCCCTAGACTGAATACTGAGCCAAGAGTGAATAAACTGTTTCTATGTGCCTGGCTGCTCCTGCACTAGTTTTGGGAGAGAACCTGTTAAATGACAGCGGCTCCTTCAGGGGTAGCGCAACACATAGTGGCAATTAGTGATGGGTAAATCAAAATTGCTTATATTAGTAATTTTGTATTTGTTCTCAATATATGCAAACAGTTCGCCAAACTATGTTGAGTCATCCAAAATATGAATCATAGGTGCCTGGTTTCCCGAACAGTGTGACTCTCTGCACATCAGACACATTAGTATGCAAATATTCAGGTAAATGAAAAATGTGTACGTCATTAATTTTTCTTATTTCAGTCTGGAAATATCTCTTCTATCCATGGTAAAATGCCTTTATAATAAACAGCATACAAAAGCAGATGTAAAGTTTACAGCCTTGCTAAAGCTAATATTAGCTTTTAGTGAGCTTTTAGCTAAAGTTAGCTTTAGCTTTTCTTAGTTTTGGATAGAGTAGGAAAAAGTGAAAGTATAACTAAAGGAAAAACCTTTTTTTTAGATTTAGAAAGAGTGGTGAGGGGATAAACAGATATTTATTGTTGTTTGTGCCCTTGTTAGGGAGATTCCACTCTCTCTAATTGTGCTGATCACCAATGTCACCAGGAATGAATGTCATGTTCAATCCAAAATTTTGAGTTGCCACAAGAGCAGGAATAGAGGGTATAAAATATAAAGTGCAGCGCTATAATTGTGACATAAATTAAGAGAAAGGGATATGGATAAAAATAAAGTAAAAAAATGGATCAAAATAAAAGAAAATAAGTCCCAATGTAGAAAAGTCCCAGTAAAGGTGACTTCAGGTGGCCGTACACACTGACCACAGGTGCATGCAATATGGCAGAGATGGAGTTCAGGACGTAGTCATCATGGACACAAGAAGGGTAGATGCAATCCCTGGATCAGTGAAGATCCTCAGACCAAAGCAGCACAGGATCCACTAGACAGCAAGGAAGAAATCACAGCTCCACCTGAGAAAACCACCACTCCTCCACTGCACATCAACGATATCTAGGAGGAGATACTCCAATAGTTGAGATTACTGCCGTCATATCACTGTGTTGTGACCTTTGGTGCTCCTCAGACCTTGGAGGCTTGCATTTAATGTGACGCCACGTCTTGCAGTGCTCACCTGTAGTGCTCACCTGGCGTCACATTAAATGCAAGCCTCCAAGGTCTGAGGAGCACCAAAGGTCACAACACAGTGATATGACGGCAGTAATCTCAACTATTGGAGTATCTCCTCCTAGATATCGTTGATGTGCAGTGGAGGAGTGGTGGTTTTCTCAGGTGGAGCTGTGATTTCTTCCTTGCTGTCTAGTGGATCCTGTGCTGCTTTGGTCTGAGGATCTTCACTGATCCAGGGATTGCATCTACCCTTCTTGTGTCCATGATGACTACGTCCTGAACTCCATCTCTGCCATATTGCATGCACCTGTGGTCAGTGTGTACGGCCGCCTGAAGTCACCTTTACTGGGACTTTTCTACATTGGGACTTATTTTCTTTTATTTTGATCCATTTTTTTACTTTATTTTTATCCATATCCCTTTCTCTTAATTTATGTCACAATTATAGCGCTGCACTTTATATTTTATATTCATGTGGGGATTTTTGGTTGTCCTGTGTGTTTCAGCTGCTTGTCCATTTTGAAGCGCTCACTTTTTTGTTCTTTGTTTCATACAGGAATAGAGGGTAAACTTCCAATTGAGGTACTTTATTTCCTGTGACAACTATCCAAGAGGTCTTTTTGCCTCACATTGGAAAGATATCCACTCACACCCTGTTGGCTCTACAGAACAGGAAGTAAATGGAAATCTATCTAAACAAATGGCAAAAAGCTGAGAACGGTTTTGACCGTCCCATAATCTATCCAAAAGAACACCTTTTTGCTTTATATATACTTTTAAATGTTCTATTATGTTTATATTTCTGTCTGTGACCCCATTAGGGATGTTGTCACTCACTTAATGTCACTTTAACAGCTGTACAAGAAATAGGGGGAGTGGTTGTCACTGGGTCAAAAAGAAGAACAATAATAAAACACTGTCAGAAGTTTTAATCCTTCCCTTCTCTACTAAAATCTGATTTCTGGTTGGCTTTTTCTTGTTGGGTAGGTGTGTGGTGAAATCTTCCCAATAGGGGCACAGAAAGCAATAATAAATGAATAGAAGATCTAACCCTTCATGCTTTATCCACAATAAAACATTTTAACTGGAGCTTAGGCATTCATTTAGGAGAAATAGCCCATTAGAGGGTTTTACTAAGACTTCAATTCTGTTTATATATAAAAATGTGTACAGGAGACCATATTTCATACCATGTATTGAATTTTACTTTGGAAATTTTAGAAGTCCAAATATAGCACCAAACTGAAATGAATGGTAATGTTTAACAATAATACATAACATGCACAACATTTATAAATGTATGAACTGTTTTTTAATCTGAGTTATATTTTTTATAACAATAAATTCAGACAGATGGGAATGCAGAATGCCATTGACCCTTTATTATCTGGTGTGTGTCTGTTAGTGTATAATATATGCTACATAATAGCACAGTATTTCTAATCCTCTAGTATTAAGCCCTCTGTAATTACATACACAAGTGTTGTCTGAGCTGTAATTAAGTACAGACCCATTGAGAAACAGCTTTGCGTTCATCTACCAATGCCACATTGTTGTAAATGAATGGCAAGGTACACACCTGTGAATATTCAGCCAGGGAACAGCAGTGGTGAGGTCATGGCATTGCTATTTGGTGGCAAATATCCTACTACAATAAAATCTGAGCATTAGTAGCTTTAGTGCTACTGTATTGGTGCAATATATTTATGGGCAATATAGTGAAATCATTCAAACCATAAAATCTGGTGCATACTGACAAAAAATGTTAAAAGAAAAAAATGCCAGGTGGAGTATCAATTTATTAATGGGTACAGTTTTAGGGCTGTTTAACAAATGCTAACAACCGATAAAGCTGCAACTTAAAGCGAATGTTCCAAGATCGCCACAGTGTTTGGCGACGCAATTACGTCATCACGTTGCGTCTGTGCACGATGACATCATTCCATTCTGATATAGCGCATGTGCAGTAGAATTCACTGGCGTGATCTTGTGGGCAACAAATAGATGAATTTTACACAGAACCACACTAGAACTTACAATGTTGGTATTCTTCTAACATAACATTGGACAGCTGCTGATTATAACATTTCTTATGGGAAGGTAAAGTATGTTAGAAATTCTTCATAAGAAATAATACTTCCACATTTGCTGCGCCCATATCAGGATTATCTGTCTTGGTTCTGTATACCATAGCATTTTTCATAATATTGAATTCTCCATAATGCAGATATGTTCTCAAGATCATTTATCTGCCCCAAAATTCATCAGATTCAGTATACCAAGTGATAACCATTTTTTTGTATATACCCCATATTATATATAAATAAAACAATATATAAAATATATAATGAGGCATCCAAACGCATGTCCCAAAAGCATACAGTGTGCAGTATTCCATCATCCATTCACAAAGGGTAGGTAAGTAAATCCCTCATTTAAGCCATGATCGTAATCCCAGACGAATATCCATTTGACTTCCAATTTCAATAAGATTTTATCTAGATCACCTATCCTAGGACCCCATTTAGTTTGTTGTGCTGCCCAAAAAGATAGACATTCTGATTTTCCATTGTGTTTTTCTAGAACATGCCTTGCTATCTGTCTATCATTTTTCAAGGCGATGTCATTAACATGCTCTAACCGCTTGCCGACTGCAGATAGCTGAGTGATGGCTTCACTGCGGCCGGCCAGTTCTGGGAGGGTGTCATATGACATCCTCCCAGAACGCACTCACCTGCGCGCCCCCGGGGGCGCACACCCGGCGATCTCCATGATCTCTGTGTCCTATGGACATAGCTGATCATGTGATGTGGTAAAAGGCCAATCACAGCGGCCTTTTACCACGTGACCAGCCGTGTCCAATGACACAGCAGATCACCGGTAAATGCAGTTGCCGGTTACCTGCTGCACTTTCCTCTCGCTGTCACAGGAGTGAGGCCGTGAGGAAAGTACTGCCGATAAATGGCAATTGTCAAAGGAGGGATCTGCACCGATCATCAGGGCACTGATGATCAGTGCCCTGATGATGCCACCAATGCCGCCCATCTGTGCCCAGCAGTCCCACCCACAAGTGCCCAGCAGTGCCACCCACCTGTGCCCAGCAGTGCCACTCACCTGTGCCCAGCAGTGCCACCCACCTGTGCCACCTACCTGTGCCCAGCAGTGCCACCCATCAGTGCTGCCCAGAAGTGCCACATATCAGTGCCCAGCAGTGCCACCAGTCAGTGCCCAGCAGTGCCACTAGTTAGTGCCGTCAGTCAGTGCCACCCATCAGTGCCACCTATCAGTGCCCATCAGTGCTGCCTATCAGTGCCCATCATTGTTGGATATCAGTGCCAGCTCATCAGTGCCACCTGTGGGCGGTGTATAATTAGATCTGGCTTTTAAAGATGTGAATGGGCCTTCAACCTCCCCTCATTTTCTTTTTGTAATGACTTCAGAAACCTTAGCATCTCTATATCCCTTGATGTTTTCATTTGTGGTGTCTGTGCTGGTTTGTTCTTGAATTCTATCTTCAAAGCCAATTTCCTGGCAAAGAGGTTAATATCCTTCACCCACTCAAATATATCAAAATCAAAAACTTTATGGATTCCCTGCATGTTTTCTAAGAATTATATATCCCATGGTATCTTGCTACCTGCAAGCATTGATTCCTTTACTGACTCCGCCTCCTGAAACTCCTACTCTCAGCACCTCTATAGTTAAGAAGGCAGGCTCTGTGAAATGAGTGACACAGAAGTGCCTACTCACAAGGCAGGGTCACAGAATGTAAGAAAGCAAATATGTGCGATCTTTACAAAGTATGTTTACAAACTTCAAGATCCTTCAGCTTATTAAGATAAAAAATAGGGTATTATTATTATTATAAATTATTTATATAGCACCAACAGATTGCGCAGCGCTTTACAAAATGAAGATAGACATTAGAGTTACAATACAATTTGATACAAGAGGAATCAGAGGGCCCTGCTCGTTAGAGCTTACAACCTAATAGGTACAATGGGGAAATGAATATGTGATTTTAAATGTTGCTCCTCAGCCGATTGTAACATGTATCTAGGTCTAGCTGACAGACATGAAGGGGTGGATATACTAAAGGAGAATAGACTGTGTACTTTGCAAGTACAGCTGCTCCAGAGTTTAGTAAATGAGGTAAAGCTTCACTTTGCAAAGAATATCCAATCACACGCAAAAAAATTTTAAAAAACAGCATTTTTGCTTGCATATGATGATGGAAGTCAGCAAAGCTTATCCTCATTTACAAAGCTCTGGAGCAACTGCACTTACAGAGTGCAACTACACTTCCAAAGTGCACAATCTATTTGCCTTTACTAAATTCACTCCAGAGTGACCTGTCATTTCACTTCAGCACTGACATGGGGGATAAATTACCTAGTAACTGAAAGTTCCTGAGCTTTTTTCCCAGCATGAATTGTTTAGAACTACTTACCTTGGACTGTCATGCCCCATAAATTACTTGTCTGCCATGCAAATCTGTCAGCTGTATAAAATGCACATTGGAATCTATTATCTATGGGTGCCATTAGACTAGATTGTCTTTTCACAGCCCTCATATGCACATCTTTATCTTTTTAAACATGAAAAGGGTGCTAATTAGGAAAAAGTGGAATTAATGGGCAAAATTTATTTTTGTATTCAGTTTTTTTTTAGAGATTTTTGTCTGGGGTAGTATAATTATGGTTGTTTAGTTTAGTTTATTTAATTTATTATTGTTTGCATTTTTTCCTTTTTAGTTTTTGATCATTATTTATGTATTGTAACTTTTTATTCTTAATTTTCCTTTTTTCTTTTTGACAAATGCTGCAACAAAAGGTAATAATATGTCTGTGTTTTATAGTTTTATTCAATCTGACACATGAATATGATTCATACAATTATTGCACATGTAAATCTTCCAAAAAGAGTCATTCACTATAAAAGTCGATGTAGATTAAAAAGCCCTCCCTGGACCCCAATGACCCGAACAACCTCAGACCCATCTCCCTGCTTCCATTTACATCCAAACTCCTCGAGCGCCTATTCTACACCCGCCTAAGCTCTCACCTCAACGACAACAACCTCCTCAATCCCCTACAGTCCGGCTTCTGTCCTCTACACTCCACCAAAACTGCCTTACTTAAACTCTCCAACGACCTGCTAACCACCAAAGCTAATAGCCACTATTCAGTGCTCCTACTCCTTGACCTCTCTGCGGCCTTCGACACAGTCGACCACCCCCTCCTCCTCAAAAAACTACACTCCCTCGGCCTCAGAGATTCTGCTCTCTCCTGGCTCTCATCCTACCTGTCACAACGCTCTTTCAGCGTTACCTATAATGCTACCACCTCCCCCTCACTCCCCCTCTCTGTTGGGGTCCCTCAAGGCTCCGTCCTTGTGCCCCTTCTCTTCTCCATCTACACCTCGTCCCTTGGCCAACTCATACACTCTCACAGCTTCAACTACCACCTCTATGCCGACGACACACAAATCTATCTCTCAACCCCCCACCTCACCCCCTCGGTCTCCGCCCGAATCACACACCTACTGAGCGACATATCAGACTGGATGTCGCTCCACTTCCTTAAACTGAACCTCTCCAAAACTGAGTTTCTGGTCTTCCCCCCAGCCGGGACACCACCCCCCATTGACTTCTCCATTACATCCAACAACGCCACCATCAAACCCGCCCCGCAGGCCAGAGTACTTCGTGTCATTCTGGACTCCAACCTATCCTTCCAGCCCCAAGTCCAATCTTTAACAAACTCGTGCAGACTCCACCTCTGCAACATCGCCAAAATCCGCACGTTCCTAACCCCAGAAACCACTAAACAGCTCATCCACTCCCTCATCATATCACGACTCGACTACTGCAACTCCCTCCTCACTGGCCTGCCTCGCCGCAGGCTATCCCCGCTTCAGTCGATCCTGAATACGGCTGCCAGACTCATTCACCTTTCCAACGGCTCCATCTCCGCCACCCCCCCTCTGCCAATCCCTCCACTGGCTTCCGATTGCGCAACGGATCAAATTCAAAATCCTAACACTGACGTACAAAGCCGTCCACCATACTGCCCCGAACTACATCACTGACCTAATATCCAAGTACCACCCAGCACGCACACTCCGCTCCCCACAAGACCTCCTTCTCTCTAGTTCCCTGGTCTCCTCCTCCCATGCCCGCCTCTAGGACTTCTCCAGGGTGTCACCCATCCTCTGGAACTCCCTGCCCCAACCCATCAGATTATCACCTACTCTCCTCTCCTTTAGGCACACCCTGAAAACCCATCTCTTCAGGGAAGCCTACCCCACCCCCTGCTAACTTGCCGACCTCCTCCACTCTTCCTACCACTCCATCCCCCACAGCTATCTCCTCCTGTGCCACCATCCCCTCCCTCCTAGATTGTAAGCTCGAAAGAGCAGGGCCCTCAATCCCCTCATGTTTTGCATTGTATTCTTATTGTTCTGTCACATGTTCTGTCCCCCTTTGTAATGCACAGCGCTAAGCGAACTATTGGCGCCTTATAAAGACTGTATAATAATAATAATAATTTTAGAGACTAATGCCTAGTACAGACAATGAGAAAAGCAGACGAAAATTACCGGTTTCAAAGCAATCCTACGATAATCTGATTGTTAGTACACAGCTTTTGAGAGCCAATCACGATAGTTCCTGAGAAATTATCCAAAGGGACACGGACGAAAATTCTTCTTGTACGATATCAGAATCAACAATTTTAGTTTAATCAGCACATTATTTGTTTGAAACAAATCAAGAGATCAAGAACATGCATGTCCAGAAACAAAAGAATACATTACAATACAATACATTACATCACTTCCAAAGTTGTATTCTGTTGAATGAGAATTTGTGTAACTTTAGTAACTTCTTAATTTTTGGTATGAGACTAGCATGCAAAAAAAAAAAAATGGACGATCATTCATCTGATTTTCTCATCATGTGTACGAGGCTTAAGAATGCAAAAAGAAAAGTCCACCTGGTGCAACAGCTACCCTAAATTGTTGCACCAGGTGGACGTTGTATATTGCATCCTTAGTCTTTAAAATAAATCTACATCTGCTTAATGGTGAACGGCTCTTTTTGGAAGAATAATATGTGGATATTTGGGGGTTCATGATTGGGGAGAGTCTGTTCCTACAGCCTGGCGGATAGGAGAAAATTTCTGTACCTTCACAGAGTACGTTTTTGGACAATGCTTATGTGTCACCTAGGTTTCACACATGGCAAGGGGATCCAGGGTTGATGATTGATATGGAGAAGACAAACCTGTTGTTGGTCCTTGAGCCCAGAGGTTTTGTAGAGCTTTGAATGGAATATGTTTTTCAACATATTTGTTCAGGAAAACATTGGATACTTATTAGGTGTCTACAGACAAAAGTGATATACAGTACTTTAATAAAAACACAAGTAAAATTTTTAATCATTCATTGAACAAAAATATCAATAGATGTAATGGTGTACTGCTGAAAAACTAAGAACAGTCTTGCCCACAGAAGCTGGTATTGCCCCTTTTGGCAGGAATGGCTTTTTGTGGGCACTTTGCATAACTGCCCACTAGTCTTTCTTGCATGAAGTGCTCATTTTAAATCCCCAGTAACATTTCTGCTTTTTGAGCCATTCTTTGGTGTTTTTGGATCAACATCTATTTCTGGTTCAACGTAAACTTTCAGACAGATGGCCTGTTCATCAAGCACACTTTGATATTTTTATGTATAAGTCATAGTTGGCTTGATATATTCAAGCTGCCAAAGCCCTGAAGGCACAAAGTAACAAACAATAACAGTTCCACCACTATGCTTCACATTCGGTATGAGGTTCTTCTCTAGATATGCTGTCTTTGGTTTGTTTCATACATGTCTACTGTTACTGTGACCAAGCAACTCTATATTTGATTGATCAGTCCTCAGCACATTGTTCCAGAGGCATTGTCTTTGCCTTTATGCTCAATGACAAAATATAGTCTTGCTGTAGTATTCTTTTTTTTTAGTCAGCAAAGGCTCCCATGTAGGTTAAATTAGTGTAATCTCATTCTGATTGTAGATGCATGCACAACTGTTACATGAATTACCTGTTGCAGTGAAATCTTTTGGTTTTTGGAGACTTCTTTTAGCAAATGGTTAGCTTATGGGTTGAATTGTCTGAAAAAAATAGCAGTGAAATCTAAGCCACTTTTAAATTATTCATTTAAAATAATCTGATGGTCTTTTTAAATTCTCTGCCAGACTCATATGCATCCAAAACCTTCTTTCTGTGGGCCATAGAGTGCTCTCATCAATCATAGCATGATGCACACATGTCAAGAGCAAATAGCACTCAAGATCCTAGATATCTGATGTTTAAATAAGACAAGTTCCACTTGCATACTGCCTAAGGAGGTTCTAATCAATGGCACATGATCTGGAACACAAACAGTTAAATGTATGGATTTGAAGTAGGGATGTACTTACTTTTTCATCATGACAAATCTGCATTTTTATTCATTTAGATTAGGAGTATGAATACACCATGTCAATTATATTGCTAGTATTATATCACCCTTACATGTAGGCACTGTTTAATTGATGATCTAATGTTTCTCTGTTCAAATATGCTTAAAAAGTAGAGTGCACATGCTTTTTGACATTACTAATATATAATTATTACCACTACAACATTTTCTTTTGGAAATTAGGCAGACAGGGGGCCCTTAATGGATTTGTTATGGAGCTTACCACACACCTTTACAGCCTTAACACAGACATTTAATATTGGGGAAAAACATAAGATGCCTTTCAGTTCTGGTTACTCAGTGCTTATATACTGTATTTTCTCCGGAATTCCCTATATGAGTCACTAACACAAGAACTTCCTTCTCCCAAGCTGAGTACATGCATAATCCTAATTATAGTTCTTTTTCCAATTCCTATTGTGTGTCCAGTAACCCAGCTACTAAAATGACATAGTTATAATAATTGTTCAATACGTATATTATTACTGATTCACTTTATGACATGAGGAACCTGGTGATCAAATTTGTCTGCTACTGCCACATACCTACTAATTAATTTCACATAAGCAATTTTATACTGATCCAGGGGCATTGCCTTTCATAGCTCCTGTTACTATACAGCAACAGGTGCTTATGATGGGGACACCTGATAAATTGTCAGGGAGTTGCTGAGGTTTTCCCTGCTCAAAACAAATAACTACCATTTTTGCACAGTGTGCTTTAGTTTCCAAGGTTCCCCAATGTGAAATCTCTACTAATGCTGCCCAAAACTCCCAAGTGAAGCAATAATTAGATATTTGCTTAAACTGTGACAATTTGGTTTTGGTTAGCACCCTGGTGATAACAAAAATACATGTGAGTGAGTTTCCTCTTTGTGCCATGACTCCATGCGTACATGTGTATATCCCGTCCTTTCGTGTTTCTATTTGTGTTGCCATTGCCTTTTCTCTGCTGCTCCTGAGTGTTTGTATAGGCATTGCTTGCCTGCTATTTTAATATTGTGCATTGCCTCAATGGTTTTGGTTAAGAGCAGGCAGAATGGCATCGGATTGCCATGGAGACCCAGACGTTTATCTCAAAGGTATAAATGGCAGGTACCTTGGCCACTAGTGCTAGCACTTGTAATCAACACTAGTTAGGAATCAGCAGACTGGATCAGAGGTATCAGCAGCTATAGGCTTTGGCTTCCATTTGATTGGGCCTTTTCCTAGTTCACCTGGATGTGAGTACAGCAATGATCTCTTGCTTGTCTTATATAACTGGTTGGTATGCGAGATCTGAAGCCAGTTTGCAGCACTGCAGCCATTGGAGGAGGATGATGGCACATAGCACGGAGAGCATCCTTCTATGACTTCTTTGAAATTTATTCTATTTAGTCACGTTGAATTCTATACATACAATCCAATGAGAGCACCAAACAAACATCCAAGAGTCCAAGATTTTTAAAGTTAAAATTGATTCATAGCAGAGAAAATCCAAACTCAGGTAAGTACCAAATAGATCTTAACTGTGATTTACTGCTTAGAACCGTTTCAGTAGGGTAGATTAAGCCAGTGTTAATGAATGCAGCAAAGGGGCTTTCCCTCCAGCATGGTCAAAATTCCTAAGTCATGATGAAGGGGGAGTGTGTTTGGCCCTCTCGAATCATTTTGGATTGTTGTGCTATGAATCAATTTTATCATGAAAAATCTTGGACTCTTGGACATTTGTGCTGCTAAACTGCAGCCAGTGTGACCAGTGACAAATTCAGAGGAGAAGAATGTCACCAGCACACCATGTATCTCCAATATGGGTCCACAGCTTTAATAAATAATCATATAGTTACAGCAAAAGCAACGTTTCAGAGCCTCGCAGGACCCCTTCATCAGGCTTGTGACAAAGTGTGATAAAACAAAGAAACTAATTAAAGAACCATCCACCAATCACTGCACAGAAAATGAGCCAAGCCCCACCCCTGTGCACTGATTGGTGGATAGAGCCGGACATACATGGGTTGAATTCGAAAAGAATTTTCTTTCGCAAATATTTTCTAAGAAGTTTTGTTCTAATTTCGCACCATTATTGGGCCACAGAAACGGACAATTTTTGAGTTACCATCGAATCTGAGTGATCGGTCATGTTGGAAATTTTTAGAAAAATTAACAAATTTAGAATCAATGATGAGAGAATCGTGCCAGAAATGTAATTGAAAAAAAAAATGAGCATGAGCTATGATCTGGAAAGAAAAGAAAATTCTTGGTCACGAAAATTCTTTTCTGTAGCAACATAAAGTGAAATTGATTTTCTAAAGAAAATTTGTTCAGAATTCGACACATGTATGGTCTGCATTTGTCTTTAAATAGTTTCTTTGTTTTATCACACTTTGTCACATGTCATCTCTGTCCCTATCCTCTGTCCTGCATTAGTAATGTAGATTTTCAAAACTGTTTTTATTTAAGTATGTGTATTATAATATATTTTTGTAGAACTTTTGCACAGTCAAAGTGTGGAATATTTTATATGTATTGTATATATACACTGCTCAAAACAATTAAAGGAATAATTTGAAAACACATCAGATCTCAATGGGGAAAAATATCATTCTGGTTATCTATACTGATATGCACTGGGTAATGTGTTAGGAACATAAGGATGCCCCATCATTTGATGGAAATGAAAATGATCAACCTACAGAGGATTGAATTCAAAGACAACCCAAAAATCAAAGTGAAAAAATGATGCAACAGGCTAGTCCATTTTGCTGAAATTTCATTGCAGCAACTCAAAATGGTACTCAGTAATTTGTATGGCCCCCATGTGCTTGTAGGTGTTCAATTGGATTTAGGTCAGGCGACCACTGGGGCCATTTAACAGTATCAATTTCTTCATCCTCCAGGAACTGCCTGCATACTCTCGCCACATAAGGTTGGGCATTGCTGTACACCAGGAGGAACCAAGGACCTACTGCACCAATTTAGGGTCTGACAATGGGTCCAAGGATTTCATCCCGATACCTAATGGCAGATAGGGTGCCATTGTCTAGCCTGTAGAGGTCTATGCATCCCTCCATGAATATGCCTCCCCAGATCATGACTGACCCACCATCAAAACGGTCATGCTGAACGATGTTACAGGCAGCATAACTTTCTTCATGGCTTCTCCAGACCCTTTCACATCTGTCACACGTGCTCTGGGTGAACCTGCTCTCATCTGTGAAAAGCACGGGGCACCAATGGTGGACCTGCCAATTTGTGTTCAATGGCAAATGCCAAAAAAGCTTTATGGTGCCAGGCAGTGAGCAAATGGCCCATTAGAGGACATCGGCCCTCAGGCCACCCTCATGAAGTCTGTTTCTAATTGTTTGGTCAGAGACATTCACACCAGTGTCCTGCTGCAGGTCATTTTGTAGGGCTCTGGCAGTGCTCATTCTGTTCCTCCTTGCATGAAGGAGCAGATACTGGTCCTGCTCAAGGGGGAAAGGCCCTTCTATGGTCTTGTTCAGCTCTCCTAGAGTAACTACCTGTCTCCTGGAATCTCCTCCATGCTCTTGAGACTGTGCCGGGAGACACAGCAAACCTTCTGGCAATGTCATACAGTTACTGTAGGTCCATATATATTTGGACACAATTTTAGGTTTTCTCAAGTATTTACCAAAACATATTCAAGCTATAGTTATATCATGGATATGGGCTGAAAGTGAACTCTCTCAGGTTTAATTTGAGAGTATGTACATCTAAATTGGAGGAAGGGTTTAGGAATTACAGTTCTCAAGAGTAGCCATCCTCCCTTTTTCAAGGGACAAAAAGTAATTGGACAATTAAATCAAAAGCTGTTTCATGGCCAGGTGTGGGCTAGTCCTTTGTTATTTCTTCACCAATTAAGCAGGTAAAAGATCTGGAGTTGATTCTAAGTGTGGAATTTACATTTGGAATCTATTGCTGTGAAACTACATCATGCAATCAAAGGAGCTGTCCATGCAAGTGAAACAGGCCATTGTAAGGCTTCAAAAACAAAACAAATCCATCAGAGAGATAGCAGCAACATTAGGAATGGCCAAATCCACAGTTTGGAACATTCTGAGGAAAGAAGAATGCACTGGTAAGCTCAGAAACTTAAAAAGGCATGGCCGTCCATGGAAGAGAACAGTGCTGGATGATCACAGGATCCTTTCTATGGAAGAAAAACCCATTCACAACATCCAGACAAGTGAAGGACACTCTCCAGGAGGTGGGTGTATCATTGTCAAAGTTTACAATCAAGAGAAGACTTCACAAGAGCAAATACAGTGGGTTCACCACAAGGTGAAAACCATTCATAAGCCTGAAGAATAAAAAAGCCAGATTAGACTTTGCCAAGAAACATCTAAAAAAGCCAGACCAGTTCTGGAAAAGCATTCTTTGGATGGATGAAATTAAGATTAATTTGTACCAGAATGATGGGAAGAAAAAAGTGCCGAGAAGGCTTGGAACAGCTCATGATCCAAAGCACACAATGTCATCTGTAAAGCATGGTGGAGGCAGTGTGATGGCATGGGCATGCATGGCTTTCAGTAGCACTGGGTCAGTGGTGTTTATTGATGATGTGACAGAAGACAGAAGCAGCCAGATGAATTCTGCAGTGTTTAGAGATATACTGTCAGCCCTGATTCAGCCAAATACAGCAAAGTTGATTGGACAGCACTTCACAGTACAGATGGACAATTATCCAAAACAGACTGCAAAAGCAACCCAGGAGCTTTTGAAGGAAAAGAAGTGGAATAAACTGGAATGACCAAGTCAATCACTTGATCTCAACCCAATTGAGCATGCATTTCACTTCCTGAAGGCAAAACTAAAGGCAGAAAGACCCATAAACAAATAAAAACTGAACACAGCTGCTGTTAGAGTCTGGCAAAGCAGCAGAAAGGAGAAAACCCAGTCTTTGGTAATGTCCATGGGTTCCAGACTTCAGGCAGTCATTGCCAGTAAAGGATTCTCAAAAAAATATTAAAAATGAACATTTTGGATGTACATACCCTCAAATTAAACCTGAGAGTGTGCACTTTCAGCCCACATCCATTATATAACAATAGCTTGAATATATTTTGGTAAATACCTGAAAAAACTAAAATTGTGCCTGTGTCCAAATATATATAGACTTAACTGTATATTGATGTGCCATCCTGGAGGAGTTGAACTGCTTGTGCAACCTCTGTAGGTCCAGATATCACCTCATGCTACCAGTAATGACACTGACCCTAGCCAATTGCAAAACTAGTGAAAAATAGTCAGAAAGGATGAGTAGGCCTCCACCTGTAAAATTATTCCTGTTCTGGGGGTCATCTCATTGTTGCCCATCTGGTGCACCTGTTGTTAATTTCATTAAGACCAAAGCAGTTGAAACTGATTAACAACCCCCCTGTGCAACTTAACTGACCAGATTAATATCCCAGAAGTTTAATTGACTTGATGCTATACTCTGATTAAAAAGTGTTCCTTTAATTTTACTGAGCAGTATATATATATATATATATATATATATATATATATATATATATAGTTGTGCTAAAAGTTTGCATACCCTGGCAGAACTCATACATTTTTACATTTTGCCGTTGATATTGAAAATGTGGCTGATCATGCCAAACATCTTTCTTTTTTTAAGGATAGTGACCATATGCAGCCATTTATTATCACATAGTTGTTTGGCTGTTTGGCTCCATAATAACAGAAATCACCAGAAATCCCACATCTTTTTAAATTGCAGTTAGTGTCTTTGTATAAATAGTCAATGAGTTTGTTATATCTCATGTGGATGCACTGAGCAAGCTAAATACTGAGCCATGGGGAGCAGAAAAGAACTGTCAAAAGACCTGCATAACAAGGCAATGGAGCTTTATAAAAATGGAAAAGGATAGAAAAAGATATCCAAAGCATTGAATATGTCAGTCAGTAAAAATTCAGGGATCACTTGACACCAAGTCAAGGTCATGTAGATCAAGAAAGACTGCAGCCACAACTATCAGAAGTACTGTTTGCAATACAAAGACAAATCCACAAATAACCTCAGGAGAAATACAGGCTGCATTGCAAGAAAAGATAGTGTGGCTGTTTCAAGGAGCACAATACAACAATAATTGAACAAAAATGAGCTCCACGGTCAAGTTGCTAAAAGAAGCCTTTACTGCACCAATGCCACAGAAAAATGCCTGGCTAAAATATACCCGACAACACCTTGATATGTCTCACTGGGCTTTTTTGTTGTATTTTACCTATATATATATTAATTCTAGACAGGAAAGGTGAACCATAGAAAAATACAGGTGTATAAGTGCTAATTTGTTTTTTTTTTTGTACATACAATAACACCCATCCATCATTATTGTTTATCTACCATTCCTGCAAGCCCAGGGGGTTATAGCTTTCACTTATGCTGTGAAAGAAAAATTAATCTCTTCCTGTTTCATTTCATTAGTATAACACAAACTAGAATAAGATATTTAGGCAAGGTTGGAATTGTTTAGTAAGACTACCCATAAACTTCAGGGGCTGGTCAATCATGCAGGTATATTATGAACACTCTCTGGGCAACCTATCATGAGACACTGCAGAGCACTATCATTCTAAAGCTCACCTTAGCTGTGCCTACAGGTGCTCCCTATTGAGAAGAGCATAAAAACTGGCAACAGCCTAACAGAACCAGAATGACAATGAGCATGCCAGCTTATCTAAACCTCAACAGTAGGTGACCAGCTGGCTAAGGAGACACCTATAGACATGACATAATTGCTTGAAGGGCAAAAACAGATGTATTGATAGACTGGCATTGCATGTCTATGTAGAAGACAGATCATTGATTAAATTCAAAGTGCAGTAACATATAGCAATCAATCAGATTTTAGTTAACTGAATAACATTTTTGACCTTTTTTTTTTTCACTGTGAGCTACAATGCTTTGCATTGCATTGTCTTTCTCTGTTTTATGTAAAACAGATTGAATTTATATCAGAATTAAATCTAGCTATTTAGATTCAGAATTCTTTGGCATGTAAAATTCGGAAGGAATTTTTTTCCCTGCAGGAGCAAATTGGATCATGCTTTGCTGGTTTTTTTCGCCTTCCTCTGGATCAATTGTGGGTATAGGATTATAACTTTTTTTTTTAATGGTTGAACTGGATGGATTTTTGTCTTTTTTCAGCCAGACTAACTATGTAACTATGCATGCGCTGCTTACATCGCAGCATGGTGTCTGTGAGCCACTTGACTTCCTCCTGCACATGTATTAGAGTGATGTCATCCTGCACTGGCCAATGAAGGCAGCCGAAGACCTTTACCCAGAAGAAAGTTGTTGGCATCAGCGAGGGATGGGTACCATTGAAGAAAAGGTAAGTATAAGTCCACTTTAAGAAGTCCCAGTTTCTACTAATCACATCCACTAAGCTGTTTCCCACCCCTTATTCTCCTCAACCTTCAAACTACCTTAAACGTTTAAGTTCAGCAAAGACAACCTTAAAGGATATCTAAACCACAAAACAAAATGTAAAATATTGCAGCTTACCTGTCTTTATATAGAAGATATCATGTAAATTAGGTACAGATCTATAAGAATAAGACTAACCTTATTGAGAACATGGTAGATGAGCACAGAGAACTAAAGTGCTTATTGCTATTATGGTGAAGACATCACAGATCTCACAGAACCACAGATGTAAAGCAGTTATTTGATCTATAATGAAAATCAAAGAATGTAAAATACATTGGCATAGCTGCCTATATTGATACAAAAAATCACTGTTGCAACTATCCATAATTATTATTATATTTTCACCCTGTATTTTTTGTAGTATTTGAATTGTGGCTTTCAGGGTGACCCTGGCCTCGGTTTTGATAGGTGGCACTTCTTTTTTCAGCAATATGGTTAGTCTTGTTCTTCTAGATCTATCAGAATATCAATTTTTAGACCTGTCCAATTAGCCTTGTATCTAATTTACATTATATCGCCTATGATGTCCAGTGACAGTTGCTGTCAGCCATAACATGGATATCTGACCACCCTTGCTCTTCTTGATGGTCCATGCCATTGAGGTCTTGGAATATGCAGTCTCATCCTGGACACCATTATTTTATAATTGCTCTGATTAATGCCTGTTTAATCCTTTTGTAAGTATTATTATGGCAATTACATCAATGTCATTTACCTATTATCCATGTGTACATTATCATTTAGCTCTATATGTCTATTTAAAAATTCCTCTTGTATCCATGCTCCCTGAAGAAGATCAAAAAATGAAATGATTGAAACACGTCGGAGTAGTCTCCCTTTCTTTTGGGAGTTTTTTTTTTCATGTTGTGAAGGAAGTACCTTGTAGTAGAGTCAATCTTCTCTAAAAAATGAGTATCTTTTATAAGTATGTTTATGGAATAAAGCATGTATTTTTTTTAAATAAGTTTTTATGAGTATATGTACTATGGTCACTGCATTAAAGTCCCATATAGGGGGGCCCTTCATATGTACTTTTAGGCCTGAAGATTAGTTGAATCCCCCAAACATTATATATTTTCTGAAATTAGAGAACCTAGAAACTACATTAGTGGTAGTTCCAAATTTTGTATGTCACACTATTTTAACACTAAATTTCAGTAAATAAAAATACTCTTAGACTAATTTTAGAGCACATAAACACAATATATCATTCTGTTTTTCAGTAAAAGATGAGGTTTCACTAAGTAAATAACTACCAAACATATAGTACATCCAGAAAGTATTTACAGCACTTAACTTTTGCCACATTTTGTTATGTTACAGCCCTATTCCAAAATGGATTCAATTCATTTTTTTCCTCAACATTCTACAAACAATACCCCATAATGACAACATCAAAGAAGTTCTTTTTGAAATCTTTATTAATTTATTAAAAAGAAAAAAACGAAAAAAAAAACACATGAACATAAGTATTCACAGCCTTTGCTAAGACACTCAGAATTGATCTCTGGTGCATCCTGTTCCCACTGATCATCCTTGAGATGTTTCCACAACTTGATTGTGTCCACCTATGGGAAATTCAATTGATTGGACATGATTAGGAAAATCATAAACCTGTCTTTATAAGGTCCCACAGTTAACAGTGCATGTCAGAGCATGAAGTCCAAGGAATTGTCCGGAGACCTCCAAGACCGGATTGTATCATGGAACAGATCTGGGGAAGGGTACAGAAACATTTCTGCAGCATTGAAGGTCCCAATGAGCACAGTGGCCTCCATCATCTGTAAATGGAAGACGTTTGGAACCACCAGGAATCTTCCTAGAGCGGCTGCCCGGCCAAAATGAGCAATCGAAGGAGAAGGGCCTTAGCCAGGGAGGTAACCAAGCACCCGATGGTCATTCTGAAAGAGCTCCAGAGTTTCTCTGTGGAGAGAGGAGAACCTTCCAGAAGAACAACCATCTATGCAGCACTCCACCAATCAGGCCTGTATGGTAGAGTGGCCAGACGGAAGCCACTCCTCAGTAAAAGGCAAATGGCAGCCCGCCTGGAGTTTGCCAAAAACCACCTGAGGGAATCTCAGACCATGAGAAACAAAACTCTCTGGTCTGATGAAACAAAGCTTGAACTCTTTGGCCTGAATGCCAAGCGTCATGTCTGGAGGAAACCAGGCACTGCTCACCACCTGGCCAATACCATCCCTCTAGTGAAGCATGGTGGTGGCAGCATCATGCTGTGGGGATGTTTTTCAGTGGCAGGAACTGGGAGACTAGTCAGGATTGAAGGAAGGATCAATGCAGCAATGTACAGAGACATCCTTGATGAAAACCTGTTTCAGAGTACTCTGGACCTTAGACTAGGGCGACGGTTCACATTTCAACAGGACAATGACCCTAAGCACACAGTCCAAATAACAAAGTAGGGGTTACGGGTCAACTCTGTGAATGTCCTGTCTCAGACTTGAACCCGATTGAACATCTCTAGAGAGATCTGAAAATGGCTGTGCACCGACGCTCCCCATCCAACCTGATGGAGCTTGAGAGGTACTGCAAAGAAGAATGAGAGAAATTGCCCAAGCTTGTAGCATCATACTCAAAATGACTTGAGGCTGTAATTGGTGCTAAAGGTGCTTCAACAAAGTATTGAGGAAAGGCTGTGAATACTTATGTACATGTGTTTTGTTTTGTTTTGTTTTTCATTTTTTATTTTTAATAAATTGCAAAGATTTCAAAACAAACTTCTTTCACGTTGTCACTATGAGGTATTGTTTGTAGAATGTTGAGGAAAAAAATTACTTTAATCCATTTTGGAATAAGGCTGTAACATAACAAAATGTGGCAAAAATTAAGCGCTGTGAATACTTTCTGGATGCACTGTATACCTAGGTATTTACCTGGGTAGAAAACTGGTTACAGGGGTACATCCAGAGGGTCGTGATTAATAGTGTGTACTCAGAATGGTCCTGAGTGGTAAGTGGAGCGCCCCAAGGCTCTGTCCTGGGATCAATTCTGTTTAATTTATTCATAAATGACATAGAGGTTGACATAAATAGCTAAATCTCAGTGTTTTCTGATTAAAGCTAAGCAGGGAAATTACTTCACAGCAAGATATAGAAACTTTACAAGAAGACTTCAATAACATAAAGGGGTGGGATACTACATGACAAACTGGATTTAATATTGAAACATGTAAAGTAATGCACTTGGGGGCTAAAAATATGAACACAAGGTACATGCTGGGGGAGAACCATAGCAGGAATCTAGGATGGAAAAAAGATCTGGGGGTCCTAGTAGATCACAGGCCCAACAATGGCATGCAGTGCTAAGCTATAGCAAGCAAAGCAAGCAAAATATTAGCATGCATTAAAAATGGTATTTACTTAAGAGATAAAACTATAATTCTACCACTTTACAAACTCTGGTCCAGCCACATCTTGAATATGCCATGCTGTTCTTGTCACCAGTCCTCAGGAAGGATGCTAGAACTGGAGAAAGTCCAGAGAAGGACAGCAAAGCTAATAAGGGGAATGGGGATACGAGGAACAACTACAGACATTGCGAGGAGCAACTACAAACATTAAACCTATTCTTCCTGGAGAAGAGAAACTTGAGAGCAATATGACAGCAATATACAAATACCTCAATGGTGATTCTAGTATAGGGAATAAATAAACTATTCATTTTCAGGGAGCTTAAGAACATGTGTGGCCACTCAAGGAAATTGGAGAAGCAGTTCACCTTTAAACTGCATAAGGGTTCTTTGCCGTCAGAGTGGTAAGGATGCAGAACTCCCTTCCATAATCATTTGTGTCAGCGGGAAGTGTCAATAGTTTTAGAAAACGCTTTGATGGGCATCTTAGCGAATGCAGTATACAGGAATATGGGAAATGGTATTGACATAAACACACATCCACACCCAGACAGATTGAACTGGATGGACTGGTGTTTTTATTGAACCTTATCAACTATGTAACTATGTGATGTCTTACAATTGTGTGTGCATGTGAAATGATGCCAAATTTCAGTACCCAAAATTTCCTATAGGCAATGCTTTAAAAGACCCTACAGAGCATCATTTTAGAGTTAATAATGAATAAAGGTCCTACACTTATTGCTCTAACTCCAGCATGAATGGCAATATGTAACTTGTGTAGTGCAATCAGTGTTTCAGTACAGAGATGTATGAGTTTATGTACCTATATGCATTTATGTGGGTGTGGGCCCAACATTTTTTTTTGGGGGGGGGGTTAAGTGCTTTGGTGTAACTTTAATTTTTTACACTTTTTTCCTTAGCTATATTTTTATTACATAGGGGAACAAAAAATCCTATGTGATAGCATTTTGCTGTGACAGATTTTCTTTAATGAGACATCAGTGGTCTATTAGATACGGTGGCCAGGGAAAGTTACAGCCATCCCAGAAGTGACGTAATGCTTGTGTTTATTCTAGCTAAGGGAGATCAGTGAATGGATGTTTGCTAGTTTGCTGGTATCCCCTCTCCCTACAATGACATCTGTATTTTAATTTAATTCCAAACATTCCTACCGTTATTAAACTGTCTTCATTTACCAAATGCTCTAATGAAATCTAATAAGTATAAATACTAGTCAGAGGACTAGCAGTACTTTCAAACCCAATTTTATGATGCAAAAACTGATGCAAAAAAAATTAATCCAAGAAATTATAAATGTTGTCTTGAACTGAGTTAGTGCTATGACATTTTTATTCTACAATTCAGCATACATTTCTTTATGTGTTAAAGGTTTTTGTTTTATACTATTTAACTAAATTTGAAAAGCCCATTTATGGCAATGTATTCCAATATCTCCTATGCTCTAAAAAGATTTAAAGTGGTTCAGGAGTCAAAAGTTTTTTTTTTTACCCTAAAGCATTCGCTGCAAGTTCTGGCACTTTACTGGCTGCTTTGTCTCTGCTTTCTCTTCCTGGTGTCACAGGAGACACAGGCAGCAGTGGGAGACATTGCTTCTGCTGCTGTCAGTACTATCCTGTGAGAAGGGAGCAGAGGGAATAGCCGAGCTGCGCAGTGTGGGTCTATGGACAAGGATTGCTGAGGGGGCACCCACAGTAAGAAGGAGCAGACAGTGCAGACTCCAGAAGAGGATGTAAGGGACAACTCTGTGCAATAACATTGCACACAGCAGGTAAGTATACCCCCAAAAAAATACCTTTACACTCACTTACCAGCATTTGTTACACCGATGCAACAAAGCCTGCATATGGTTCAAAGTCGTTGTTTATTACACAATATAGAAATTGAGGGTGTGTGATAAGTTTTTACATCACCTATTTTTCTTTCCCTTGACTGCAGTTGCAAAACCATCCCATAATATCCTTCCACCAGACACATGCTGAAGATAAGGACTACTGCCTTCTGTGCTAAAGCAGCAGTCTCCAGGGGCCTGACTTGAACACAGAAAGCAGTACACCTTATCTTCAGCATGCTGCTAGTAAAAGAGATTTTGGGGCAGCATTGAAACGTAACTGGTTCACGACCACCCTATAGCAGAACTACTGCCACAGGGTGGCAGGGCTGTGCAAAAGCACATATATATGTGATTTTGTATGTCCGGGTAGGGGGCGCACGTCACTGGCAGCTACAGCTGTCGATCACCAGGTCCTGGCCGGAGATTCCTGCCAGAATCCAGCAATCACTGAGGAACGCTGATGGGGGAGAGGTCTGTATGTAAACAATACAGATCCCTCCCCTGTCAGCTCCAGCACGTGCACTCAACTTCTTTGGTCGACTATGGCGAGGCCTGTTCTGAGTGGAACCTGTCCTGTTAAACTGCTGTATGGTCTTGGCCACCGTGCTACAGCTCAGTTTCAGGGTGTTGATAATCTTCTTATAGCCTATGTAATAAATAATATTAAACGAGCGCTGGGTAAAATAGATAAAGCTGCTGGCATAAAAGGTAAAACCTCTAAAACCTTCTTATAAAATCATAACATATGTATGCAGCGCTGGAAAAAATGATGATGAATAGATACATAAAACAGCTGCTTACTACTATCATAAGCAATAAATAGTATAAAAGTGCGCTCCAAGGTGCTAAAAACAGTAATGTGAAAAAACGTCCAGACGTGACGTCATAAAGTGCATATAGTGGTATAAAATAATTTCAAGATCAATAGCAATATAAAGGTGAAATTCCGTGACTCTAGTGGCTGTAAAATGAGTGTAGATTGCACTAACCAGAGAGCGCAATCTAATGCGCATTTGAGTAAATCAAAACCAACTCCTGGTCATCTGGATCTGGGAAATGGAACAGGGGGGGTCATCTGGCAAGCATCAGCAAGACAGGTAACACACCGCATACATCTCCAGGCTCCAGGAACACACTCTCCAACCAGCAGGGGGAACCATTCGTGAAGGTAAATGCAGAGTAGCAAGGATTCACCTTAGGGGGACTCATAACAAACAAGCCAGAGAAAAGAATCTCCAATAGTGTAGTACTTTATTAGAACATGGAATAATACGTCAGATAAGGAGATATGCACTCACATCTGGCAATGACAGAATCCAAAATGGCCACCGGTCGTCCACGTGGGCCGTGTGGAGTGACATCACCAAGTAGGGCACCTTCCTAACATGTTTCGTGCCCGTGCACGTTATCAAAGGGAGCGTGCCTATGGTATCATGGTTGCTTATATATCGTACCGCGCGCATGTGCGGTAAAGTGTGCAGACGTCATTTTGAGCGATGCATGTGAACGGCGGCCATTTTACTGAAGCTAGTCAAGCAGCGAGAAAAGAGGAAGATACCAAGGAGGGAATAAATTGGATAACAGCTTATCAATAAATAATTTGGAGGATAATATATATGATTAAAGACTTAGAATAAATGAGGAATGAGGAGTGATAATCCTCTATCACCTCGGAGGTAATCATAAAACCGGACCTACAATACCTCCATTAAGTTGTAGTCACAAAAGCAGAGACAAAAATGTACAGCATCAACGCTGATTTGTCAATAGGACTACAGGTCAAAGAAAAACCTCTACCTTGGATGACTCTCATATGCTGCTTAAATTTAATAATCATGAAAACAATATACTTTATTAGATCATGAATGTGTGTTTAACAATAACATAATTAAAAGAAAAAATTCATAATAGTTTATTAAAAATGGGATTCTGTCTTATATGGAAAAGATATAAAATAAAATTAAAAAAGGGGATAATGATACAAACTACCAATGATAACAATTAAATAATTAAATAGTAAAATTATAAGTAAGATGCCAGATGTGAAAAATCAAAATACAATATCAACACAATAAAATTAAAGATTAAGAGATTATACCCAATGAATCATAACATACATAGATCATAAAATAAATAGATGTAAAGAATATATAGGAAAAATATCAAAAAGTATCATATGATCTACAACGAGACCTAATTCTGCATAGTGGGGAATGCGATTAAACTAATAAAACTTATTATGCAATCCCACATTCAAAAAATATAAACAAATCTAAAACAATGGAAATGATGATAAAATAATGAGGTGAAGAAAATGAAGTTAGATGGTATTGGAATAAAAAATATGTATCAAATAATGTTGTGTAACTAATAATAATAACTGTTTTATCTATCTATTCATCATTATTTTTTCCAGCTCTGCATATATAGTATATGTTATGTTCTCATAGCCTAGGCCATCTTTATGTAGAGCAACAATTGTTTTTTTCAGATCCTCAGAGAGTTCTTTGCCATGAGGAGCCATGTTGAACATCCAGTGACCAGTATGAGAGAGTGAGAGCGATAACACCAAATTTAACACACCTGCTCCCCATTCACACCTGAGTCCTTGTAACACTAACGAGTCACATGACATCAATGAGGGAAAATGGCAAATTGGGCCCAATTTGGACATTTTTTACTTAGGGGTGTACTCACTTTTGTTGCCAGTGGTTTACACATTAATTACACACTCAATGGTGTGTTGAGTTATTTTGAGGGGACAGCAAATTTACACTGTTATACAAGCTGTACACTCACTACTTTATATTGTACCAAAGTGTCATTTCTTCAGTGTTGTCACATGAAAAGAGAGAATAAAATATTTACAAAAATGTGAGGGGTGTACTCACTTCTGTGAGATACTGTACAGTATATACCTCCATTTCTAGATGCTATAACTTTCACATAAACCAAATAATTTACACGTATTGGGATTTGTTTTTCAGCAAAGACATGTAGCAGAATACATTTTAGCCTAAATTTATGACGAATGTGATTTTTAAACATTTTTTACTGGGTATGTAGCAAAAAGTAAAAAATTTTTTTTTTTTTCAGTCAGTCAGTCTTTTTTTGTTTATTATGCTCAAACTAAAAACTGCAGAGGAGATCAAATACCACTGCAAGAAAGCTCCATTTATGGGAAAAAAGTATATACATTTCATTTGGGTGCAGCGCTGCATGACTGTGCAATTGTTAGTTAAAGTAGCGCAGTGCTGTATGGCAAAAAAATGGCCTGGTCAGGAAGGGGGGGGGGGGTAGATCATCTGGAGGGCGAGTGGTTAAAGAAGGGTGTTCAAGTTATTAAACATACTATCAGTTTATGTCAAAGACTATATTAGTGTCTGTTTGTATGACAAATCAAGAATAACGTAACTACTTACTTGATTGCCCCAATATCACTAAAGTGATTGCAAACCTTAATTTCTTTTTAATAGTAAACATGTTTTAATTACCTGCACTGTGTAATGTTTTTGCACAGAGCAGCCTCAAACATCCACTTCTCCTCCACCAGCACTCCTGGCTCCTCCTCTTCTGCGAGTGACTCCATAGGAAGAGGCTTTTTATGGGCTCACTCATGTAGGCTCGATCCTGAGCCTTCCTGTCTGCGTCTATAGACACAGACAGCTTGGCCCTGCCCCGCCAATCCCGCATCACTGAATTTGATTGACAGCAGTGGGAGTGAATAGCTCCTGCTGCTATCAATCTGCCCTGTGAGGAGGGAGAAAGCAGAGAGAGTTGCTGTGCTGGATCAAGATCAGGCTCAGGTAAGAATATGGGGTGACTGGGGGGGAATCATCTGCACAGAAGGTTCTTTACCTTAATGCAGAGAATGCATTAAGGTAAAAAAAACCTTAAGGCTTTAGAGCCGCCACTTTAATTATTCACTTCCTTCTATGCAGTAGCTACTTTTCTGCACTCTCTTTAATTAGTCATTAGTCATTATCTGCATGCACTGTAGTCTTTGAGACTACAGTGTGACATGGTGCAACCTGCAGTCACGCAATGGAAATCCTCAGCTACGCTCTGCTCCCCCTCTTCCTAGTTGCACAACCATTCCTTGCCTAACCACAGCAATTTGACCATAAAATGCTAATCACTCAAGTTATTTTATGCCCAGCCCTGACTGCTCTCATTGGTGCCTGTCAGTACAGCAAGGAGCATCGTTCTTATTTTAATATGTGACCCCCTTTGTCGATTTTTAGAAAAGCACATTTCAAATCCCTTGCCTATTCTTTTTATTGCCTGAATGTTAAGGATGCGATGAGAATATTTAAACTGTGTTTCAGAAGCCCTCAAAGCACTTGTGGAAACTACATTTCCAAGCATTCTTATTGCCATTTCCTCATTGTGGGATGGCTTTCTATTACTACCTATTTTATTTCTTCTATTTCTACAGTAGTAGTACCTCTGTGTTTAAAGATGCCATATATGTTAATAGAGATAAGTAGAGCTGATGCATACAGTATGTCGCTTTATTGGAGAAGGATAGATCTAAAGCTGGCTATACAAGCTGGCTAGTAGATTTATGAAAGAACGTTCATACAAGCTTTAATATGAAAATTCTTATCAGTATATTATATGACTTGACAAATGTCATTCAAATGTACTTTAAAGTATGTTTGCTTTCAACATTCAATTTTGAAGTGAATGAACTTTCCCAAACAAAAATACCACATTCACTGTTTGAAATTTGTACAAGAGCAAATTTCCATTCTGCTCCTTTGAATTTTCACTTCACTGCAGTCTAAGCAATGTTTATTTCAACCCACTATAGATTATAAAATTAAACATGTTTTTAAAACAACAATTTCTACTAGTATATGGCCAAATTTAGCTGTATTTTTAATAAATAAGAAAGCATTTAAAAATGTGTCTTTCAGGTTCTATAATGTTTAATTAACAAACATACACATATACTTTTGTGAAATGATTTGCTGCTTGTAAAAGGTATTGAAAAAGTTTGCTTTTACTTTATTTTAAAGAAATTCTAGAAGACAACATATGCATGTTAGGAAAACGGAAGATTTGATGAAAACATAATAGAATGGTATAGCTAGACCGGCACAGACAATTGATGTCAAACTGCACTGCAAATAACTTTATGGAGTAGAATATATGCAACTTGAGAAAATATTTCAGCAGAGGATATTACTGCAATTGTAATTAACACTGGACAATGCTAATGATTTTATTTATTTTACTGTAATTTTGTGCCTCTTCATTTTTCTTTAACATATTTAAACCTTTCAGGGCTGTGCCACTGAATGCCAGTGGCAATTGATAAGTGGAAGATAAGAGACAAAATTCTGGAAGTACAGGTGATTTTTGTATATTTACTAGTATTTTAGAATGTTTGTGTTTCTTTTATTTTCTTGCCATTTTTCCTGTTATCTGTTATTTGAGGCATGGTACTGCTGTTCACATTTCCTTCTTATAGAGAACAACCTCAAGAAGAGAATTGTAGAAAATGCAATGTGAACTCCTGCAAGTAATGTGTCTGTTAAGATTGTAACTAACAATGAAAAGCACTACGGCTAATCACTAATTGTTAAGCTTGGATGCAGAAAGCAAAGGAGCAGCTCCAACACATTCGGACATTGTGCTCTTAAGCAATTAGGGCATCGTATATATGGGCATCTGTGACAAGGATCACTTTGGGTGGGGGCCCATGGAACATAGCTCACTTTGGAGAGGTGGGGAGACCCCTGTCTCAGGTCCCCATATTCCTTTTATGTGTAAGTCACCCTGTGCCTGTTAGGGGTACAGGATGATCTTTCCTAATATTGTGTAGACATGTTTAGGAGATAGGTGGGGGGTTGTGGATTGTTCTATTGTGTGTCTTGCTTGGGAGCAAACTATTATGGGATGCATGTGTTTATGTGTATTGACTTGGTGGGGGGTGTCTCCAACAGCCTCCCTCCTGATGGGACTGTCTGTTGGTGTGTCTCTTGTTACTAAAGGTAGCTTGCCCCGCCCTGTGTCATTATGCAGGGAGGGTTGTTCCCTTGGTTGCATCCCATTGTTCTATTGTGTGTCTTGCTTGAGAGCAAACTATTATGGGATGTATGTGTTTATGGGTATTGGCTTGGTGGGGGGTGTCTCCAGCAGCCCTCCCTCCTGATGGGACTGTCTGTTGGTGTGTCTCTTGTTACTAAATGTAGATTGCCCCGCCTTGTTACATTATGCAGGAAGGGGGTATTGTCCCATTGAGTGTATATATTTTGTATCTGTGTTAAAATAAAGTAGTCTATTTCCTGATTTTCTTCAAGACTGGTGTCGTCTAGTCTTGTATGGTCTGCTGTGGTGTCTGTGGTCGGTGTTTGGACAGGGAAGCGATATCCTAACGGGGGTAACCAAGCGCAGACTGGGCCGGTTCTGTTACAGCATCTATCATTACAACATGCTTTTGCAAGCAGCAGCATATGGAATCATGTGCACTTGCCACGGCCAGAGCTTGCACTGTGGTTCCATCAGTGAAGCATAGATTGTTTTTTTTTTTTTTAATGCCAGCATACATTCTTATTCTTTAAATGTTCTCTTGTAAAATCAGGCCCATTATATCACTATGCCTGACCAACAACATTGAATAATTCTTAGTTACTAATCTTGAAGTTTATGATGCATCTAAACAATGGTTGCTTGCAGATTTCTATGGACTAATGGTTAATGGCTGTTTTTGACAACTTTTTTGGCACCATTGTCCAGGTGCAATGGACAATGGACAATGTTCACCCTCCGATCCAACATTAACACAGGTATAAATTAAATGTTTCCATAATCAAAGGTTCTCTTGGGACTTTTTAGGCGGCATAATGTAAGAACTCCAAACCTGCTGAGGTTAGTGATCCTCTTTCTCAAACTCATAGACTCATCACCATAGAAATTCCCACAACATTGATAGGTACCCCCATATAGTGTTCCAGATCCATCCTCTGCCTGCAGTCCCTGTAACCTATATTGAGTTACTTGCAGGTGGAAGTTTTTGGGAAAGTGAAAGTAAGAGTTGCTATAATAGGTGGACAGTGAACATACTTTTTGTCCTCTTTCTTGATACACCTATTATTCTATATCTTCTCAACCATCCTGAATGTTGATGCTTAGGGGATTCATGCAGATGTCCAAGTGCAGAAGAAAGGTATGTTATTCATAAAACATTGTTTATGATAAAACAACGATTGACATACATTTTGGCTGATACAGCTTTCAAAAGTTACAACTGTTCAGAGGGATATACTATTGATAAGCTAATAATTTTATTGTCATGATGCAGCAGAAGCTGTCTTGTAAAGCTCATTGAACATGATAAGAACGTGATGCTTCATGCAAAATCATATGGGGGAATGGAAACAACAACATAATTATACTAGAAAAAATATATTAGACTAAAGTGTAAAATATATTAGACTAAAGTGTTTTTTTTTTTAACTATTCATCAATAAAATAAGTGGCTTCAAGGGTATATTTTTGGATCAGATGCCCCAATAATAATCTTGAATTTGGAAATATTAATACATAATACATAATGCGGTGTTGGTACTGTTTGACCAATACAAAGTATATTATTCTGCTCTCATCCAGGAGCGTATCTGCCAGGAGGCAAACAAGGCATCTGCCTTGGGCGGCATTTTTCTGGGGGGCGGCACCGCCCCCAGGCAGAAGGGACCAGTGCTGTCGCTGCAAAGGGCTGTGCTTGGCCAGGGGGGCATGCTCGGGCGGGTTCGTGTGTGTGCTCATCGGCGAGGAGACAGAGAACATGTCAGCTATGGAGCCGGCTGGAGAGGGGGCCAGGCGGCACATAGAGGACCGTGCATTTCTCTCTATGCTCTATGTGCCGCCAGTCACCTCCCCTATCCATCTCTTGCATTCGGTCAGTTCCTGTATGCTCCCCCCACCCCCCACCTCCAGCACTACAGGGGATCTGTCAGCATATGCAGTCCCCAGTGCTGACAGTTCCCCCCCCCTTCCTCTCACACAGACGGGAGAGGAGAGAGAAAGCTGTCCCTGCTCCTCCCGCCCTCTCCTTCTGTGTCTGCCCCACCCACACTTCCAGCCAGCCTTGTGTATTCTTTCCCCCTTCCCCCGCTCTCTCTCTCTCTCCTTCCTCTCTCTCCTCTCTCTCTCTCCCTCTCTCTCTCCCTCTCCCCTCTCTCTCCATCTCCCCCCTTTCCCCCCCTCTCTCCTCTCTCCCCCCCCCCCTTTCTCCTCTATCTCTCCCCCCTCTCTCTCTCCTCTCCCTCTCCCCCCTCCCCCCCCTCTCTCTTCCCCCTCCCCCCTCTCTCTCTTCCCCCCCCTCTCTCCCCCTCTCTCTCCTTCTCTCCCCCCTCTACCCCCTCCCCCCTCCCTCTCTCTCCACCCCCCCGCTCTCTCCTCTCTCTCTCTTCTCTCTCTCTCCCTCCCTCCTCTTTCTCTCTCTCTCCTCTCCCATCTCTCTCCCCGTCCTCCCCTCCCCCCTCTCTCTTTCTCTCCTCTCTCTCTCCTCCCTCTATCTTCTCCCTCTCCCCTCTCCCCCTCTCTCTCTTAATCTCTCTTCTATCTCCTCTTTCTCTTCCCTCTCTTCCCTCTCTCCCCTCCCCCCTCTATCTCTCTTCTCTCTCTCCCACCTCTACCCCCCTCTCTCTATCTCTCTTCTCTCTTCCCCTCTCTCTCTCCCCTCTCTCTCTCCCTCCCTCCTCTCTGTCTCTGATTGGAGTCAGTGGGAGGAATAGTGCCCCATCATTGGTATCAGTGGGAGGAATAGTACCCCATCACTGGTGTCAGTGGGAGGAATAGTGCTCCATTGTTGGTGTCAGTGGGAGGAATAGTGCCCCATCATTGATGTCAGTGGGAGGAATAGCGCCCCATCGTTGTCAGTGGGCGGAGCTCTAATAGGAAGAGGTGGTGCCTAAATAGGAAGGGTGGGGTTTACAGATGAAAGGGTGGATCTTAAACAGGAAGGGGTGGGACAAATTTAGATGCGGGGAGTTGCACGATTATAGTCTTGCCTAGGGCAGCACAAAACCAAAATACACCACTGCTCTCATCACATGTATAATTTTAAACACATACTGTACATTTTATTTAAAAATTTCTGGAAAGTCTGCAGAATACAACAATTAAAGGCAAAAACTCCCATTTTTCTAACTGTATGGTTGTAAGGAAAATTTGAAACATGATGCCAAGGATTCTAAAAACTTCTCAACTCTTGCAACAACTACTGGCAGGAAACATGAAGAAAAGTATCGGTACTCCATGAAGAAAAGTATCGGCACTCCGATATACAAATAGCAGACTTCGTTATTAGTCAATCCATGAAGATAAAAAGACAGCAATACACAGCTCTGGGAACATCTGTACATCAAACACATCCAGCAGCATGGGATTTCTGGCAGGTCAGCCTTGAGCGGTATGTACCCTATATACTGGCAGGAAGATCCTGACTTTTCCAGGGTTTGAAAATGCAGTGTCCCATCAATTCTTCTATGCTACATCATAAAAAATCATCTACAAATTGCAGCCCCTGTCTTCCTTACAACCATTAGGAAATTTCGAAAAAGCATACATTCTTCTTTAAACACAGAATGCAAATTCAAATGACAAATAAATTGGGGCTGATGCTTGAGGCAGACTGGACAAACAGGACAAAAAAACGGCAGAGCTGCAAAAATGGAAAGAAAAAGCTCAAAGGACATAGCAAATCAAATCAAGCAGTCAAGTTGATGGACACATTTATAAACAAAGCTGCTGTGGTAATGAGCAAATGGGGAAATGAATGAGATGCCATTGCATTCACTTCTCCAGGGAAATGAGATGTATGAGTTAGCAGCAGAGACTACTTTTTGAACAACACAGAAAATGCAAGGATTATGGGCTTTTCCCCTGTATATGCACATAGACTATATTCTCCTTTAGTTAGCAGCCAATGTCTCTCAATTTAGGATTTATTTTGTCTGAAAACACCATGAAGAGTCAGAAGCAACACAATACATTTAATGTACATATTTTTCTTATTATTTTGTGTTTTCCATTTTACCACCTTTCTTCACTGTTCAACAACCTCCTGAACCCATCTGATCCTGATACTATCTGTAAGTCCCCAATGGCCTATCTTACTTCCTAAAGGTGCAGTGCCCCTTTAAATTAATCCCTCGCAGGGGCGGACTGACCATTTGGAAACTCGGGCACTGCCCGAGGGCCCGGGGTCAGTAAGGGGCCCCATGAGATGCCCCTAGTGCCTTTTTCATAGGCTTTTTTGAGTTTGGGCAAGAACACAGGGGCCCCATGATCCCCTATTGCCCAGGGGCCCCATAAGTTGTCAGTCCGCCCCTGATCCCTTGTGTAGCGCTACTCCCACGTGAGCTGCTAGTAGTGTTGGGTCCTCTCTTCTCACCTCGTTCTGTAGCAGACCTCAACCTATTTGACTTCCCAGGTTATATCACCTTTGGCAGCTTGGATTTGCTAACTTTGCAGTGCCTTAAGGTCATCAAGTAATCAAATTTGAGGCTATACAGTAGGTAACAGCATATATTATTTCTTAAGAGGTAGGTGTACCTAACGGTACAGTATGTAGTAACATGTGCATTTCACTGACAAAATGCATCAATAATTAGAAGTGAATTTTTGAACATAAACTGTAGCTTTCCCACAAGTGTATGACAACAGACAACAGATGGTTAATGTAGGAAAAGTTAGGAGCTAAGATGTCTGGGTGTACCAATGGTGGGTGGGCTAGGCCTAGGCTCCCTCTGCAAATTAAAACAGTGTGAAACAGTAAAAAAATTAATTAAGGAATTACGTATATACAACCCTCAATATGGATACTGGCTGCATTGGGGTCACTGTGTCGTCGGCACGCTTGATGAAAGCTGGCCACCCCTGCACACAGTGTAATGGTAATGCGCTATACACTGTAGATTGAGGTACAGGGCAATTGACTGAACAGATGTAAAGTCAGTATGGGCACTGCCTACTAGCAAGGCTGGAGGAAGGATAACTGATCATTTTTTGGGGGAGATGTTGGGGGGGGCTGGAACTCCACTTTGAAAAGAACTGTTCTTTGTATGATCATTCCCTTCCAATAAATACCCAAAGCCAATTTAGTTTAGATATTTTGAATTTTTTTTAGCACTGAGGTTGTTAAGTGAAAGAATGATCAAATGATTCCAATGAATCAGCCCAGGTGAATAGGCTGGAAAACAGGCATTTCAAAAAACACTTTCAGAGGCAAAGGAGTTAAATAAAGTTGTCTGAATCCAAATCTGTCAGTCCTAAACAGATTAGGAGAGTAAAGGACAGCCTGTAGGCAAATTTCCAGCTCCAAGACTAGAGAGCCATATAATTACAAACGCCTGTAGCATTTTCTTTTTGCCTTGCTTTTGTCAAGTAAATTATCTCCTTTCAATTTGTGACATTTTTTCCCATTTAGTACTACTCTAAATTATTAATACAGCACAGGAAAATAATCTACCGGTAATTCCAAAGTCTGTGTGTGCACTCATTTTATATTAAGATAGTATTAATACCTTTGCATATAAACAGTGCTATGTGAAGTCATGTTGGTTTATAATCAGTCTAGTTATTTGTGAATTCCTAATAATATTAGAAATACATTTTATTTTGGAGTTAACTTTGCTTTACTATAGACCTGACGACTCTGAAGACTCTTTACAGAATGCAAAATATTATTAGGAATTGTTTTTATTTGCTATATTTAAAAAAGAAAAACTCCTTTAATTCACTTACTTGTGTGAATGAATTACAGCTTGAACTACTGAGCTCTATAAAGAGGTGTTTTTACAACATAGGAAACAGAAGAAAGTACTGTATGTGAAAAGAAGCCTTAGTTCTTTAAATGCTGACTGGACAGAGGAATACTTACGATGTATGTGTGCAATATTAATTATTTGACTGACAAAATAAATATAAAACATATTTAACAATGTTAGTTCTCACAGAAATCTTGTCAGATGCATAACCAGGTGTTTATGTGTATTTTTTAAACATTATCTTTTTATTTACAGTGTTTTTGCATATAGTTCTGTTCAGGGGCGGACTGAACATTTGGAAACTTGGGCACTGCCCAAGGGCCCGGGGTCAGTAGGGGGCCCCATGAGATGCCCCTGGTACCTTTTTCATAGGCTTTTTTGAGTTTGGGCAAGGACATAGGGGCCCCATGATCCTCTATTGCCCGGGGGCCCCATGAGTTGTCAGTCCGCCCCTGGTTCTGTTAGGTCTGATCACCTGAGCTTACCCTATAGAAAACAGTGTGTGGCAAAAGATGATCAACAACGCAGAAGTGTATGGTATTTATAAACCATCTGTGGCAGAATTACAGGTGTTTTTATAGCACATTAAGGGCTCATTTCTAACTCTTGCCGAACGCCCCTATAGCATTTGACAGGTGTTAGACAGACATTTGGGAAGTGTTTTTAGCGCTCCTCAAACACTCCATAAACACTCCCCAAATGCCCTATGCGCGTTTTTGAGGCATGTGATAGGCATTTGCCAAGCATTAAAACTGCACCATAAATGCCTATAATGAATTTTAATGGTATTAACGCTCCGCAAACGCCTCGCAAATGCCTGCCAGGCGTTTGAGGAGCATCATCATAGACTTGAATGGGAGACTTCAACTCCTCCTGACACAACATGAGGAGTCAGTTTTGCCGTGACGCGACGCTAATGCTTCAATGTGAAGAGCACTGGGTGGTGCCATGTGCAGAATTTTCATAGGCGTTTGAGAAGCGTTAAAAACGCCCGTCTGATGCCTGCTGACAAAGCTAGTGTGAACGTATCCTAACAGTTGCACATTTCCCAAATATTATATTTATAGAATAAACTATAAGCTACTTTACCCATGGACAGCTAGATTTAGCAAAATGTGGCTTGTTAATTTTTTGTAAATAAAAATTAAAATGCATGTCGACTACCTCTCAACCATCCCACAACCTGCTCAGAGCATTAAGCATGAGGAAATTGTGTCCATGGCAAAAAGGCAGCAAATCTGCATCCCCTTGCTGTTCTGATTCCAGCCTGCGTACCATTGGGGAATTTAAAGGATAAGTTCACCTTTTATAACATGTTACACCCGTATTCAGGATGTAATATGTAACATGTACATAAATAAATAAATGATAAAAATGTTACTGATGCAGCAGACCCTGATAACCTCCCCCCCCAGTTGTGACAGCGGGTCGGACATCTTCTCTCTGTGCCCCCTGTTACAATTTTAAAAAAAGTGACTGTGTGTGCCTCTGTCCACCCAGCCACATCATTCATTCCCAGAGTTCTGTGACTGGGGGAACTACAACTACTGCCAGCCATTGCAGCTGACGACTTGTAGTTCTCCACAGAGGCGTCCCTAGGGTTGGTGTCACCCAGTGCGGTAACACTTGGTGTCACCCCTCCGACGATCCCTGCAGGATGGATGGGATCTGCGGATTGAGCATGATGGATCGGAGTCAGCCACAATCCGCAGATCCGATCCATCTTGCGGGGATCGTTGGCTTGCAGCCTATACAGGGTTAATTGATCTTTCTACACCGGTCCAGTCTGCACATGCTCAAGAAGTGATGTCAGATGGAGGAGGTTCCTGCTATTGCGGCCACATTTCCTGGTTACAGACAAGTCCCGGATCTTGTACAGCCTTACATAGATCAGTTAACCCCATATAGGTTGCAAGCCGACGATCCCCGCAAGATGGATCGAATTTGTGGATTGGGGAGCATAATGGATCGGACCGGACTCCGATCCATAATGCTCAATCCGCAGATCCGATCCATCTTGCGGGGATCGTTGGCTTGCTTTAAAACTTTCCTTTTTGTGGAGCTGGTGGAGAGGGTCCGGTGTCACCCCGTGCGATAGGTGTCACCAGGTGCGGCACACACCCCCCGCACACGCCTAGGGACGCCACTGGTTCTCCATGAACTACCAGGGTGCCGATGAGCGATCTACAAAGATCATTGATGCTTCCTGTTATTTAGTAACTGCCTGCCTGTACAAGGTCCTGTTAAACAGCTAGATTGACAGTCTGTAGGGGCCTGAGATTGCACCCGTGATCTGCTGATTGCAGGTATAGTGCTTTACAGGTTCCTAATTTAAAAAAAATAATAAATGCATATTTTTTACCTGCAAAAAGATGTGCATTTATTATTTTATTTTAAAGGTGAGCTTATAATTTATGAGGGAACCCCAAACAAACACATTTCACAAAAATCATGTGCATAGCAATGAATATATTACACTGATTTTTTTTGGTTATTATAAAATATTAATAGTTTTCCTAACACCCTATTCAAAACCACCTCACCAATGTATATAAATGGCCGGACGGTGGCAGTGCAGGGGCAGGTGGCCGTTTATAAACGGACTCCCCACCTCCTGCTTGTGCACGCTCCCTGGGAGCACGCAGCACCGCAATCCTGACACAGTGGAACACCGATCGTCGTACGGGACCTCTGTGTGAGGTCCCAATCATGTGATCACTGATTGGCCAATCAGTGATCACATGCAGAGTAGTAAGCAAGATGTCACTTCCTGACATCATTGCTTACTACGTGTGAAATCTGTGAATGATCACTGAGGTCACATGGTACAAGGCTATTCACAACAGCCTTGTACCATGTGACAAGCTGTGACCAATCACAGCTCACACAGTAGTTCTCAATGGCTGCAAGAATGCAGCCAGAGAGAAGGAGAAATTATTGCTTTTACAGCCTTTATGGGTGTAAAAGCAATCAGTGTAAAAAAAAAAAAATCTTCATCACCCCCCACAAGTAGTACAGTGTCACCAGTATGTAAAAAAAACATAAATAATAATATAAAAGAATAAAATAAAAATGTAATAAAAAAAATTTAAAAATTATAATTTTTGGTTATAAACTAATTTGGGCCATTTTTTTTTTGTACTAAACAGATAACGGAATAAATTTTGGCCAAAATTTATGATGAAATATTATTTATTTGCTAAATTTTATAAGAAAAACAATTTTTTTTTCAAAATTTTTGGACTTTTTCATTTACATACCAAAAAAATAAAAATCCCAGTGGTGAATAAATACTACCAAAATAAAGCTTTATCTGTCTAAAAAAAATGCTAAAAAATTCATATAGGTACAGTGTTGCATGACCGTGCAATTGTCATTCATATTGTGATAGCACTGAAAGCTGAAAATTGGCCTGGACAGGAAGGGGGTAAAAGTGTCCGGACTTGAAGTGGTTAACTTGTTGCCGACCGCAGATAGCCGAATGACGGCTGCACTGGGGCCGGCCAGTTCTGCGTGGACGTCATATGACGTCCCCCCAGAATGCGCTCTCCTGCGCGCCCCAGGGGGTGCGCACCCGGCGATCTCCATGATCGCTGTGTCCTACGGACACAGCTGATCACGTGATGTGGTAAAAGGCCAATCACAGCGGCCTTTTACCACCTGATCAGCGGTGTCCAATGACACGCTGATCTGAGGGAAATGCAAGTGCCGGTTCTCGGCTGCACTTTCCTCACGCTGTCAGATTGTGAGGAAAGTACTGCCGAGAACCGGCAGTTGTCAGAGCGGGGATCGGCACCGATCATCAGGGCACTGATGATCAGTGCCCTGATGATCGGTGCCCAGCAGTGCCACCCGCAAGTTCCGCCCACCTGTGCCCTGCAGTGTGCCCACTAGGTCCGCCCACCTGTGCCCAGCAGATCACCCACCTGTGCCCAGCAGTGCACCCACCTGTGCCACTCTGCAATTTCACACACCTGTGCCCAGAAGTGCCACCTACCTGTGCCCAGCAGTGCCACCCACCTGTGCCCACCCACCTGTGCCCACCAGTGCCACCCACCTGTGCCCACCCACCAGTGCTGCCCACCAGTGCCACCCACCAGTGCAGCCCAGCAGTGCTGCCAGTCAGTGCCACCAGTCAGTGCCCAGCGGTTGTGCCAGTCAGTGCCGCCAGTCAGTGCCCAGCAGTGATGCCAGTCAGTGCCGTCTATCAGTACCCATCATCAGTGTCACCTATCAGTGCTGCATATTAGTGCCGCCTATCCGTGACACCTCATTAGTGCTGCCTATCAGTGCCACCTATCCGTGCCACCTCATTAGTACTGCCTATCAGTGCCCTTTAGTGCTGCCTATCAGTGCCCATCAGTGCTGCCTATCAGTGCCCATCAGTGCTGCCTCATCAACGCACATCAGTGAAGGAGAAAAATTACCTGTTTGAAAAATTTTATAATAGAAACAAAGAAACTTTTTTTTTATTTTTCCAAATTTTTGGCAATTTTTTATTTATAGCGCAAAAAGTAAAGCACCCAGTGGTGATTAAATACCACCAAAAGAAAGCTCTATTTGTGAGAAAAAAATGATCAAAATTTCATATGGGTACAATGTTGCATGACCGCGCAATTGCCAATCAAAGTGCGGCAGCGCTGAAAGCTGAAAATTGGCCTGGTAAAGAAGGGGGTATAAGTGCCTGGTAGGCAAGTGGTTAAAGAAGAACAATAGGCTTTCATGCATCTATATTCAATTTTTACATTGGTGTGGGTGCTTTTAGATATACATTTGTAAATGTTAGTATGTTTTTTTTATATAAAGTACACAGTATAACTTCTTTTATTTGATGTTTATTGGTTCTTTAAATACTATAGAGCCATTTGAGTTGTTCTTTTTTAACAAAAGATCAGGTCCTTCTATCATTAAACCTGTTTTATTGCCTGAGTTTCTCAACAGCCTACGTAGTAAAACAGCAATTTGAGAATAGCAGAGATAAAAGCAAAGGGGCCACTATGTTTTCATAGTTGTGTGTGGACATGCCTGGACCTCTTACAGATGGAACTGAAAACAATTCTTAGCAGGTTGCTGTTAGCAGGTGTATCTTCTTAAGGCAAATTGCTCTCCATTACTACTAACCATGATTTCAAGTGCTTCATCATGAGGTCAATGATTGCTTTCTGTGTGCTGTAAAATCTTAGTACTGGCTTTGTGTAAGAATGAATGTATGCTGTTTTTGTTGGGACTTCTGTGTAATTTTGTAAACTAGTTTTATATACAGTACATATTTTTTTGTTGATTATAAACTGCGCACGGGAAGCGGTATGGGCTAACGTACAGCAGCCCACATTGGCAGCTCCTGTGCAGCAGTTCACAGACTGCAGTGCCAACCAGCCCCAGTGTTCCTAACAACTGCCCCTGTGTAGTCCTATTAAAAAATACAGCCAGCACCTGTCACCTGTCCTAGTGATCACAATAACACTGCCAAACACCATACCAATGTCCTGATTACCTCCATACCAGTGTCGTTATCACCGCCATACTCCATATCAGCGCCATGATCACCACCATATGCATTACCAGCATCCTGATCAACGCAATATGCCATACCAGTGCCCTGATCACTGCCATATGCCATACCAGTACCATGATCTCTGTCATGCAAACCATACCAGCACCCTGATCACTGCTCTATACCATAACAGCACCCTGATCACTGCTCTACACCATAACAGCACCCTGATCACTGCAATACCCCATAAAAGCATCCTGATCACCGCTGTACCCCACACCTGCATTCTGATTACCCAATATGTCATACCAGCATCCTGATCACCAACCTACACCATGCCAGCATCCTGATCACTGCCATACCCTATATCAGCGTCCTGATAACTGCCATACCCCATACCAAAGCCCTAATCACCGCCCTACACCATACCAACATCCTAATCACTGCCATACCCCATACCAGCATCTGGCATTTTAGGGCCTCAACTGATCAATTTTCAGATATATATCCCATAGTTTGTAGGCTCTATAACTTTCACACAAACTAAATAATGGAGATATACCTGCTACCAGCAACCTGCTAAAATACACTGTTTTGGTTTATTTTTACCCAGAAAATGCAGCAGAATACATTTTGGCCTAAATTCTATGATGAAAGATTATTTATTTGCAAAATTTTATTACAAAAGTTAAGCAAAAAAAAATTTTTTTTTCAAAATGTTCTGTATTTTTTAATTTATATAGCAAAAAAAATAAAAAAACCCAGTGGTGATTAAATACCACCAAAAGAAAGTTCTGGCTGTTTCAAAAAATGGTAAAAATGTCATGTGGTTATAGTGTTGCATGACCGAGTAATTGTCACTCAAAGAGTGACAAGAGCTGAAAGAGATGAAAATTGGCCTGGACTGGAAAGGAGTTAAAGTGTCTGGACTTGAAGTGGTTAAAGAGGAACTTGACTCTTGTTTAAAAAAGCGAAGTCAGTAACTACAAATACTGTAAAATCAACTGTAGCAATCATGCACACAGAGATGGACGTGATCATCCATTTTGCTCCAAACCCCTCCATTTTGTATCTCTCTCCCAAATCAGATTCCTCCGATATCCCCCCTCCCTCTCTGTTGAGTGACATGTGGTCTCTTTGATGCAGATCACAGGAAGCAAACTCATTGGGAGGGCGTCATTTTTATAAATCCCACAACTAGCTGGTGCCCCTATGTCTGCGAGACTCTTGCTGGAGAAGGCATCGTAAAGCCATAAACCGAGCCCTCACTGAGCTTCAAAAGACATTCCAGGGAGTCGTAAAACAGACTTACATTTTAAAACCCAGTTTTCCATATAGTTTTATATCTCCAAATAGGAAATAATTACACAAACATGGAGCACATATTCGGATGGCTCACTCTAATACAAATCTCCTGATACATTACACCCCCTATCTGACATATACAGGAAAGCAGAAAATGATATCTCCTTAACCATTCAAGCAGGTATGTCATATTTCATATCTAACCGTTCAGCAGATGATTCTGGGTATTAATCTACTTGTGGATAGAATGTTATATGTACCTAGGAAAAGTTATTGGCCATAGTATAATTTGGGAAGGTTTTGGTCATAGCCTGAGCTCCCCTCCCCAAATGAGGCGATTGGTTCTCTGCTTCAGGGAGACACCCTGTGGAGTTCCTAGAAAAAGCTAAGCTGAGTTGAAGTTGAAGATTCTCCCTTTTACCATCGGAACTAACTCTGGGAGATAAGGCATCCTTTTGGCTCATGAAACCTGATCTGCTTAAACTAGGATGTTTGGCAAGTACTTTACCTCCCTAAATTCCTTTCTGTTATCTCTTTGCTGTGCTATTGCTCTTTGTATGTTTATATATATATTGGCTACATCTTTTTCGGTAAATGTTTTTATTGTACCCTTTTGACCTTTTAGTAATAAATCTTACTTTCTGAAAATGTTGAACTGTTTCTAAAGCTCTTTAATGCAAACTAAGGATCCCTGCCTCTGAAAAGTGCTACTGTGTGTGTGTTTTAAACTTTGGTATATCTCTGCCTGCAGTGACAGTGGTATACCGATAATTATTCAAATATCATAGTGGTATTGCTGATATTGCCAAGTTTCCTCTTTCTCTGTGCAAAAAGGAGGTGGTGGCACTGTGAAGGGTTAATTGCGTAATTAACGTGACCCAGTAACAATCGCTCCCAGGCTGCCGGCACACAGGTTGTGGTCTATTAGCTGGAAAATCTTTGTGCAGGGTGCAGCTGGACATGGCATTGTTACGAATGTGACAGCGCGGTTTTAGATTGGCTAGTCCTTCGATCACAGGTTTGGTGATAAGGGCTGGGGTCTGACGCCGCAATCGTCACAACAACAACAAAACCCAACTCAAATATTTTGAGGACAAGGGTATGGCTGATGAGTGGTACTTTCACTTTTGAGTGAAGTCAAGATGAACATGGTCGCTTGTGGTGGTCCCCTCATCCCTGCTGCAGGATAAAGCATGTCATGACTCTTTCATATTTGCACTGCTTTATTAAATACTGTAAGCCAGTAAGGGTCCATCTAGGAGTTTATTTAACTTATATAGTTATAGATAAATATAATTATTATAGAAATATATATTAATTTAAGGCAGTGTCATATGAGAGCACATTTTTTTTAGCTTTTATCTAGCTTTTAACAATTGTGTCAAAAATGTCAGTTTGATTTAAAGAAACTCTTTACCTACAAAAAAAAACAGAAAAAAGTGATATCGGGTAGAAATTATAGGAGCCTACAGAATCCTTCATGCCTTGATTTTATGCCATTCTGATGGGCAAAATTCTGACAACTCCTGGTAGTGTTGAAGCTATACACATTCCTAATGGGTGTTGAGATGAAAAAGAGCAGGCAAGCTTTTACTGGTACACTGTTTTTATAAACCACAGAGACTGTCCTTTTTGGCAGTTGGATGCCAGTAGGTTCATTAGAACTGGTTGTATGATACAGTACTTTTATGAAGATCTGAAATTGTTCCACCATCAATTGTTATATTCTGTCTTCATTCTTTCAGAATTGTCTGTAAATCACTTTGAGAAGACCAGAGGGTAGCTTCAATTATTCAACTGTAGGGAAGTCATAAAAACTGATACATGTACTAGGACAGCATCAGTTCTCTTTCTCAGTCATCTTTTGGAGTCTAAATTAATAAATATGACTAGAGATGTGCATGACAGTAAAAATGTGTTTAGTATTATTTTGGATGAGTTAGTTGAGGTAATTCTGTTTCATTGTATTCGCTATGTTGGAATGATTCATTTTCAGAATTTGTTTAGTGTATTCGGATTCCTTTTGTATATTGGTTATTTTCAAATTGAGTTGAATTCAAAATCGAAATTCAAATTTCAGAAGACGGCTATAATCATTCTAATCTATAAGTATTCTATATTTTTCTATTTTATTCTTTGATATTCTACTCAAATCCGTTCTATTCTATTCTTTTATTCACTATTCTTTTCTATTCTACTCTATTATTTTCTTATCTATTCTATTCCATTCCTTTATTTTCTATTTAATTCTATTCCATTTTATTTTGTTCTATAAACAGCCTAAGCAGGAATCCTAAACTTATTTAAATTTTATACCTTACTGTATTTACTGCAATATGTTTCCATTTCGAATTCAGATTCATTTTCCAATTCAAATTCATTTTCTAAATCAAATTAGGATAATTTTTTCATTATAATTTATTGTGATTTGGACATTCGATACATTGATATAATCGAATAACAAAAATTTTGTCTGAATTTTGATTTGTAACGCACATGTCACTATGTATTTGCATATGTCCAGATATGGCCTGATTATGATTAAAATAATAATCATATGCTTATATGATTATGAGTAGCTGCAGAACTTTATGGCACCAGCTATTAAAGCACAAATGCTTTCACACATACACTGAGGAACCCTAGCCTCACTGCTATGATAATAGGCCCAAAAGGATGCGGGAAGATAGAAAGCCTCCATCTAGAGCCACCTCGTGTCATTATTTCACCTCTTTGGGGACACTAACTAAAGGTATGGTCCTGAGCCATCTGCTGATAAAACATGGGTACTGCAACACAGGTAGGTTCCAACATGCCAATGATGTCACCAGTATATGTCCTTCCCAAAGCAGTAGAACAGTACCTAAGCCTAAGTTTCATGCTCAGCATAGATCTATGTGACCCTGCAAAAGTGGATCCAAACCTAGCCAACCAGTACTACAATCACATGCGACTAGGAATGTATGTTGCAACAAGAGCCTCTGTTTAAATGAACATTGTTTTAATGAAAACAAACATGTATACATAACTGTGAAAAGCAAGAAAACCATACACAAACAGATAAGATGCGCTGAACTAAGGGAAACAAATGCAGAAGAAACATGTCAACGCTTATCAGATAAGGTAGTGGTAGGATATAATATTTAAACATGACTAAAATTGTCAAAAAGGCCTGAATATACAGTACCTTCAAAATAGGATTCATATGAAAGATATTTTTGCATCTACATGGAGAAGGAGGATTATGAAAGGAGGAAATGTTACTATTTACAATAACTAAACCCAGCATAAAAAAAAACCAATGACATAGCATAAAAAAGTTCATCATTCTGAAAAGCTCTACAGTAAAACAGTGATGTCTCTTCTCAAACTAGCTTCACTTTGGTCAAATTACACAAAGAGAGCAATAAAGAGGTCATACACAATTGAATTATTTGTATTTTAGAATGTTTCTATTTGTGATCAAAGACTTACCAGAACATGGCCTGTGACCAAGGTAACCTATAAGAAGTATCGTTTTTTTTGTAATCTCTAAAGTGTTAGCCCAGGACCAGGCATGAAAACTATAGGTACGGGTGGTGAGTTTAAATATTTGGCCTTATAATTTACTGTGTTTTGTTCTTTTGGGGAAAAAGTGAAAAGATGCATTTAAAATGCAAACCAGCTTGCCTGCTAAATTAAAGTTATACTAAAGGCTTAATTATTTCTTTTAATAACAAACATGTCATATTTACCTGCTCTGTGCAAGGGTTTTGCACATAGCAGCCCCGATTCTCCTCCTCTTTGGTCCCCTGCCATTGCTCTGGGCTCCTTCCCTCCCTGAGTGCCCCCATGGCACGTCGCTTGGTCTGGGGGCACTCGTGGGTGCTTGCTCCCGAGCCACACTCTGTGTATCTATAAGACCCTTGATAATGCAATTTATGATGAAAGACACACTAGGTGGAGCCGGAGGCTGTCACATCACGTATTTGCACATGCGCGCTCCTGCTTTCAGTGGAACATTGGTGAGGGAAGCCTGGCGGAGTTTTATATTGATTGTCTGTTATACAAGATTGTCTTGTGAGATATTTACCTTCCTTTTAATAAATGGTATATTAGATTTACACTATTGGAGTCCTCTCTTCTCTCCTATATATGAGCTTTATGTCACTACTACCTGTTCATGGGTGAAGAGTTGAAGTTGAAGTCTTTCATTATTATTATTATTATACAGTATTTATATAGCGGCAAAAAGGTTTGCTCAGCGCTGTACATTATAGTGGGGGTCATAACATGAGACAATACAGCAACAAACAATACATGAGGGGTTCGAGGGCCCTGCTCTTTCAAGCTTACAATCTAGGAGGGAGGGGATAGTGGTACAGGAGGAAGTGGCTGTGGGGGATGGAGTGGTAGGAGGAGTGGAGGAGATCGGCAGTTAGGTGAGGGTAGGGTAGGCTTCCCTGAAGAGATGGGTTTTCAGGGTGTGCCTAAAGGTGAGGAGGGTAGGTGACAGTCTGATGGATTGGGGTAGTGAGTTCCAGAGGATGGGGGAAGTCCTGGAGAAGTAATGCAGTTGGGCATGGGAGGTGGAGACCAGGGAGCTAGAAAGTAGGAGGTCTTGTGAGGAGCAAAGATTACGGGTTGGGTGGTATTTGGGTATCAGGTCGGTGAGGTAGTTTGGGGCAGCATTATGAATGGCTTTGTATGTCAGTGTTAGTAGTTTGAATTTGATGCATTGGGCAATCAGGAGCCAGTGGAGGGAATGACAGAGGGGGGTGGTAGAAGAGGAGCGCTTGGTAAGGTGGATGAGTCTGGCTGCTGAGTTCAGGATAGACTGAAGCGGGGATAGCCTGTGTTGGGGTAGGCCGGTGAGAAGGGAGTTGCAGTAGTCCAGACGTGAGATAATAAGGGAGTGAACGAGTTGTTTAGTAGTGTCTGTCTGGGGTTAGGAACGTACGTATTTTGGAGATGTTGCGGAGGTGGAGTCTGCATGAGTTTGCCAGCGATTGGACATGGGGTTGGAAGGACAGGTTTTGAGTCTAGAGTGACACCTAGGACTTTGGCTTGTGGGGTGGGACTGATGGTGGAATTGTTGGTCGTGATGGAGAGGGTGGGGGGGGGGGCGCGGGCTGGGGGGAAAATTAGAAGCTCGGTTTTGGAAAGGTTCAGTTTGAGGAAGTAGAGCGACATTCAGTCTGATATGTCGTTCAGCAGGTGGGTGATACGGGCGAAGACTGAGGGGGTGAGGTGGGGGTGGAGAGGTAAATTTGCGTGTCATCGGCGTAGAGGTGATAGTTGAAGCCGTGGGAGTGTATCAGTTTGCCGAGGGAGGAGGTATAGATGGAGAAGAGAAGGGGCCCAAGGACAGAGCCTTGGGGGACCCCAACAGAGAGGGGGAGAGAGGTGGAGGTGGTAGCTGTATAGGTAACGCTGAAGGAGTGTTGGGAGAGGTAGGAGGAGAGCCAGGAGAGAGCGGAGTCTCTGATGCCAAGGGAGTGTAGTTTATCAAGGAGGAGGGGGTGGTCAATTGTGTCGAATGCCGCGGAGAGGTCAAGGAGTAAGAGGACTGTGTAGTGGCCATTAGCTTTGGCGGTTAGCAGGTCATTAGTGATTTTGAGTAGGGCGGTTTCAGTGGAGTGTAGGAGACGGAAGCCAGACTGTAGTGGATCGAGAAGGTTGTTGTCAGTGAGGTGGGCGTTTAGGTGATTGTAGACAAAGCGCTCAAGGAGCTTGGAAGTGAATGGCAGCAGGGAGATGGGTCTGAGGTTGTTCAGGTCAGTGGGGTGCAGGGGGGGTTTTTTGGGTATGGGGGTGATGTGCGCGTGCTTTAGGGGGGAGGGGAATGCGCCAGTAGAGAGGGAGAGATTGAAGATGTGGGTGAGGGAGCGTAGGATGGAGGGGGAGGGTGCCCGGAGGAGTTGTGTAGGGATAGGGTCAAGGGGGCAAGTGGTGAGGCGGGCTTCTGAGAAGACCTTGGTGACCTCCTCAGTGGTGGCAAGGCTGAAGGAGCGGAGTGTTGGGGAGGTTATAGTGTGCGGGATGTTAAGTGTGGTGGGGGGCAGGGCAGTTGCGAGGTCAGAGGAGGGGAGAGTTAGAGGGGTTATAATGGGAGAGAGGCTAGGTAGGAAGGTAGGCAGAGCATTGGCAATGTTCTTACGGATTGCGTCGATCTTATTTTGGAAGTGAATCGCAATCTCGAGGGCGGTGAGTGAGGTACTGGGTGGAGGTGGGGGGGGAGAGTAGGGAGTTGAAAGTGGAGAAGAGCCGGCGAGGGCAGGAGGAGAGGGTGTTGATGAAGGTTACGAAGTAGACTTGTTTGGTGGCGTGGAGGGAGGAGGTGTAGGTGAGGAAGGCGGATTTGTGGAGGGAGAATGCTCTAGGGCAGGGGTGTCCAAACTTTTTTCAAAGAGGGCCAGATTGGATGAAGTGATCATGGTGGAGGGCCGAACAATTTTCCAAACATTCTTTGAACCATTACAATTAAATGCAAATAAATTATTTTATGCCAAGTTACCGTATTTTTCGCCGTATAAGACGCACCTGACCATAAGACGCACCTAGGTTTTAGAGGCAGAAAACAGGAAAAAAAAAATTCTGAACTAATGGACTGCAGACACAGTACAGGAGATGACCAGAGACTGCGGACAGCACAGGGATGACCAGAGACTGCGGACAGCACAGGGATGACCAGAGACTGCAGACAGCACAGGGATGACCAGAGACTGCGGACAGCACAGGGATGACCAGAGACTGCGGACAGCACAGGGATGACCAGAGACTGCGGACAGCACAGGGATGACCAGAGACTGCGGACAGCACAGGGATGACCAGAGACTGCGGACAGTACAGATGACTGCTGACCTTTGGGGAGGTGGGGAGCGGGTACCTGAATTTGACAGGTACCCGCTCTTACTTCCGCAGTTGTTCTTTGATCTTACCTGTTCCTCGATCCAGCCGCGCGCTGTCTTCCCGGCTTCTGTAATGGCGCTCGGCATGACAGCCGGGTGCCCAGTGCGCATGAGCAAGAAGCACTTGCGCTTTGTGATTGGTCCGGCGGCTTCTGGGATCTGTCATGTGTCCCAGGTACCGCCTTACCATTCACAAAAAGCACTGCTTCTTGTGCATGCGCACTTGGCACCCGGCTGTCATGCCCAGCGCCCACACTACAGAAGCCGGGAAGACAGCGCGCCGCTGGATAGAGGAACAGGTAAGGTCCCGCTGCAGAGCTGAGCGGCCGGCCCGGTATTCTGACACGGCCGCGGTGGAAATACCGGACCGGCCGCTCCATATTCGCTCCATAAGACACACTGACATGGAGGGCCGTATTAAACCGACCCTCGGGCCGTAAATGGCCCGCGGGCCGGACTTTGGACATGCCTGCTCTAGGGGATGTGGTTTTGCGCCATAATCATTCCAGCGCGCGACTGCGTTGTTTAAGATTTTTAGTGTGGTCGTTCTGCCAGGGTTGACGCGGTCGGGGTCTAATGCTACATGTGGTTAGGGGTGCTAAGGAGTCTAGGGCAGCTGATAGCGTGTTGTTATACACAGCAGTGGCCAGGTCAGGGCATGACACTGGAAGGAAGGATACTGTCATACAGACAGTCAGCTGCAGAGTGGAGAGGGGCTGGGTTCAGGTTGCGGAGGTTATGGCTGGTGAAGGTTTGACGTTTGGGGGGGGAGGTGTTAGAGGATGGGGAGATGGAGAAGGTAATGAGGTTGTGGTCAGAGAGAAGGAAAGGGGTGTTAGTGAGGTTGTGGGGGGTGCAGAGATGGGAGAAAACGAGGTCCAGGGTGTTCCCCTTGGTGTGGGTGGGGGACTGTGTGCACTGTGTGAGTGTAAATGAAGAGGTTAAGTGGAGGAGTTTGGATGTAGCCGGGTTGTTGACATTGAGAGGGATATTGAAGTCTCCAAGGATGATGGTGGGGAGCTCAGAGGAGAGGAAGAAGGGCAGCCAGGCGGAAAAGTCATCAAGGAAGCGGGATACGGGTCCAGGGGGCCAATAGATTACTGCAATCCTCAGAGGGGGAGAAGAGTCGGATGCAGTGGGCCTCGAAGAAGGAGAAGGATAGAGAGGATGGTTTGGTAGAACCTGGAAGTTGCTCAGCGGTGACAAGAGCATGCCGACTCCACCACCTCTACGACCGCTCGGTCTGGGTGAATGGGACCAGACGAGACCTCCATAGGAGAGTGCCGCAGGGGAGGTGGAGTCAGTGGCTTGGATCCAGGTTTCGGTGACCGCTAGGAGGTTGAGGGAGTGGGAGATAAATAGGTCATGGATGGCGGTGAGCTTGTTGCACACCGATCGGGCGTTCAGGAGTGCAACTGTGAGTGGAGGGGTGGGTGTGGGGACGAGGGGGACAGGTATAAGGTTGAGGGGGTTGCAGCGGTTTGTGTGAGTAGGAGGGTGCCTAGTGGGTGAGTGAGGTGGTGAGGGGCCAGGGTTCGGGGAGATGTCCCCGGCATTGAGGAGGAGAAGGAGGGTGAGAAAGGTGGCATGGGAGCGGAATGTGCAAGAGCATGTGGGTCTGTTAGTGGTAGCATGTGGGTCGGTGGGAGAGTGGAGTATCAGGAGGAGGTGGTGAGAACCGTAGTGGGGAGAGGGAAGTAGTGAGGGTCCAATGTAAAGTTGTTTTGAGGGGGTAGGGATCTAGAGGGAGGAGATTTTGTGAATGGAGGAGAGGAGTACGAGGAGGAGGAGTACAGGTGGCATATTAAGAGGGTGAGCGGAGTGCTGGTCAAATGAGGGAGGTGAAAAGTTTCACATCAGGGTGTATAGATGCGCAGAGTCTATCGAGCAGTGGCAGAGGAGTTCATCTGTGAGAGGGGAGGGAAAGTGGTGGGCAGCTGGGCCTGCTGCTGGCTAGTCACGGCAGTCTGTGGGTGTTGTAGGCTGGCATCTGGAGGTGATGTAGGGCACGGCGTCTGGAGGTGCTGTAAGGCACGGCGTCTGGAGGTGCTGTAGGGCACAGCGTCTGGATGGGGCTGTAGGGTGCGGCGTCTGGAGGTGCTGTGGGGCGCGGCATCTGGAGGTGTTGTAGGGCCCAGCGTCTGGAGGTGATGTAGGGCCCGGCGTCTGGAGGTGCTGTAGGGCCCGGCGTCTGGAGGTGCTGTAGGGCCCGGCATCTGGAGGCCGACATCAATAGGTTAGGCGTCGGTAGGTGCAGTAGGGCCCGGCGTCTGTGGGTATTGTGGGCCGGCGCTTGAAGGTGCTGTGGGCCACGCTTGTAAGTGCTGTGGGCCAGTGCTTGTGGGTGCTATAGAAGAAACATGTCAACGCTTATCAGATAAGGTAGTGGTAGGATATAATATTTAAACATGACTAAAATTGTCAAAAAGGCCTGAATATACAGTACCTTCAAAATAGGATTCATATGAAAGATATTTTTGCATCTACATGGAGAAGGAGGATTATGAAAGGAGGAAATGTTACTATTTACAATAACTAAACCCAGCATAAAAAAAAACCAATGACATAGCATAAAAAAGTTCATCATTCTGAAAAGCTCTACAGTAAAACAGTGATGTCTCTTCTCAAACTAGCTTCACTTTGGTCAAATTACACAAAGAGAGCAATAAAGAGGTCATACACAATTGAATTATTTGTATTTTAGAATGTTTCTATTTGTGATCAAAGACTTACCAGAACATGGCCTGTGACCAAGGTAACCTATAAGAAGTATCGTTTTTTTTGTAATCTCTAAAGTGTTAGCCCAGGACCAGGCATGAAAACTATAGGTACGGGTGGTGAGTTTAAATATTTGGCCTTATAATTTACTGTGTTTTGTTCTTTTGGGGAAAAAGTGAAAAGATGCATTTAAAATGCAAACCAGCTTGCCTGCTAAATTAAAGTTATACTAAAGGCTTAATTATTTCTTTTAATAACAAACATGTCATATTTACCTGCTCTGTGCAAGGGTTTTGCACATAGCAGCCCCGATTCTCCTCCTCTTTGGTCCCCTGCCATTGCTCTGGGCTCCTTCCCTCCCTGAGTGCCCCCATGGCACGTCGCTTGGTCTGGGGGCACTCGTGGGTGCTTGCTCCCGAGCCACACTCTGTGTATCTATAAGACCCTTGATAATGCAATTTATGATGAAAGACACACTAGGTGGAGCCGGAGGCTGTCACATCACGTATTTGCACATGCGCGCTCCTGCTTTCAGTGGAACATTGGTGAGGGAAGCCTGGCGGAGTTTTATATTGATTGTCTGTTATACAAGATTGTCTTGTGAGATATTTACCTTCCTTTTAATAAATGGTATATTAGATTTACACTATTGGAGTCCTCTCTTCTCTCCTATATATGAGCTTTATGTCACTACTACCTGTTCATGGGTGAAGAGTTGAAGTTGAAGTCTTTCATTATTATTATTATTATACAGTATTTATATAGCGGCAAAAAGGTTTGCTCAGCGCTGTACATTATAGTGGGGGTCATAACATGAGACAATACAGCAACAAACAATACATGAGGGGTTCGAGGGCCCTGCTCTTTCAAGCTTACAATCTAGGAGGGAGGGGATAGTGGTACAGGAGGAAGTGGCTGTGGGGGATGGAGTGGTAGGAGGAGTGGAGGAGATCGGCAGTTAGGTGAGGGTAGGGTAGGCTTCCCTGAAGAGATGGGTTTTCAGGGTGTGCCTAAAGGTGAGGAGGGTAGGTGACAGTCTGATGGATTGGGGTAGTGAGTTCCAGAGGATGGGGGAAGTCCTGGAGAAGTAATGCAGTTGGGCATGGGAGGTGGAGACCAGGGAGCTAGAAAGTAGGAGGTCTTGTGAGGAGCAAAGATTACGGGTTGGGTGGTATTTGGGTATCAGGTCGGTGAGGTAGTTTGGGGCAGCATTATGAATGGCTTTGTATGTCAGTGTTAGTAGTTTGAATTTGATGCATTGGGCAATCGGGAGCCAGTGGAGGGAATGACAGAGGGGGGTGGTAGAAGAGGAGCGCTTGGTAAGGTGGATGAGTCTGGCTGCTGAGTTCAGGATAGACTGAAGCGGGGATAGCCTGTGTTGGGGTAGGCCGGTGAGAAGGGAGTTGCAGTAGTCCAGACGTGAGATAATAAGGGAGTGAACGAGTTGTTTAGTAGTGTCTGTCTGGGGTTAGGAACGTACGTATTTTGGAGATGTTGCGGAGGTGGAGTCTGCATGAGTTTGCCAGCGATTGGACATGGGGTTGGAAGGACAGGTTTTGAGTCTAGAGTGACACCTAGGACTTTGGCTTGTGGGGTGGGACTGATGGTGGAATTGTTGGTCGTGATGGAGAGGGTGGGGGGGGGGGGCGCGGGCTGGGGGGAAAATTAGAAGCTCGGTTTTGGAAAGGTTCAGTTTGAGGAAGTAGAGCGACATTCAGTCTGATATGTCGTTCAGCAGGTGGGTGATACGGGCGAAGACTGAGGGGGTGAGGTGAGGGGTGGAGAGGTAAATTTGCGTGTCATCGGCGTAGAGGTGATAGTTGAAGCCGTGGGAGTGTATCAGTTTGCCGAGGGAGGAGGTATAGATGGAGAAGAGAAGGGGCCCAAGGACAGAGCCTTGGGGGACCCCAACAGAGAGGGGGAGAGAGGTGGAGGTGGTAGCTGTATAGGTAACGCTGAAGGAGTGTTGGGAGAGGTAGGAGGAGAGCCAGGAGAGAGCGGAGTCTCTGATGCCAAGGGAGTGTAGTTTATCAAGGAGGAGGGGGTGGTCAATTGTGTCGAATGCCGCGGAGAGGTCAAGGAGTAAGAGGACTGTGTAGTGGCCATTAGCTTTGGCGGTTAGCAGGTCATTAGTGATTTTGAGTAGGGCGGTTTCAGTGGAGTGTAGGAGACGGAAGCCAGACTGTAGTGGATCGAGAAGGTTGTTGTCAGTGAGGTGGGCATTTAGGTGATTGTAGACAAAGCGCTCAAGGAGCTTGGAAGTGAATGGCAGCAGGGAGATGGGTCTGAGGTTGTTCAGGTCAGTGGGGTGCAGGGGGGGTTTTTTGGGTATGGGGGTGATGTGCGCGTGCTTTAGGGGGGAGGGGAATGCGCCAGTAGAGAGGGAGAGATTGAAGATGTGGGTGAGGGAGCGTAGGATGGAGGGGGAGGGTGCCCGGAGGAGTTGTGTAGGGATAGGGTCAAGGGGGCAAGTGGTGAGGCGGGCTTCTGAGAAGACCTTGGTGACCTCCTCAGTGGTAGCAAGGCTGAAGGAGCGGAGTGTTGGGGAGGTTATAGTGTGCGGGATGTTAAGTGTGGTGGGGGGCAGGGCAGTTGCGAGGTCAGAGGAGGGGAGAGTTAGAGGGGTTATAATGGGAGAGAGGCTAGGTAGGAAGGTAGGCAGAGCATTGGCAATGTTCTTACGGATTGCGTCGATCTTATTTTGGAAGTGAATCGCAATCTCGTGGGCGGTGAGTGAGGTACTGGGTGGAGGTGGGGGGGAGAGTAGGGAGTTGAAAGTGGAGAAGAGCCGGCGAGGGCAGGAGGAGAGGGTGTTGATGAAGGTTACGAAGTAGGCTTGTTTGGTGGCGTGGAGGGAGGAGGTGTAGGTGAGGAAGGCGGATTTGTGGAGGGAGAATGCTCTAGGGCAGGGGTGTCCAAACTTTTTTCAAAGAGGGCCAGATTGGATGAAGTGAACATGGTGGAGGGCCGAACATTTTTTTAAACATTCTTTGAACCATTACAATTAAATGCAAATAAATTATTTTATGCCAAGTTACCGTATTTTTCGCCGTATAAGACGCACCTGACCATAAGACGCACCTAGGTTTTAGAGGCAGAAAACAGGAAAAAAAAAATTCTGAACTAATGGACTGCAGACACAGTACAGGAGATGACCAGAGACTGCGGACAGCACAGGGATGACCAGAGACTGCGGACAGCACAGGGATGACCAGAGACTGCAGACAGCACAGGGATGACCAGAGACTGCGGACAGCACAGGGATGACCAGAGACTGCGGACAGCACAGGGATGACCAGAGACTGCGGACAGCACAGGGATGACCAGAGACTGCGGACAGCACAGGGATGACCAGAGACTGCGGACAGTACAGATGACTGCTGACCTTTGGGGAGGTGGGGAGCGGGTACCTGAATTTGACAGGTACCCGCTCTTACTTCCGCAGTTATTCTTTGATCTTACCTGTTCCTCGATCCAGCCGCGCGCTGTCTTCCCGGCTTCTGTAATGGCGCTCGGCATGACAGCCGGGTGCCCAGTGCGCATGAGCGAGAAGCACTTGCGCTTTGTGATTGGTCCGGCGGCTTCTGGGATCTGTCATGTGTCCCAGGTACCGCCTTACCATTCACAAAAAGCACCGCTTCTTGTGCATGCGCACTTGGCACCCGGCTGTCATGCCCAGCGCCCACACTACAGAAGCCGGGAAGACAGCGCGCCGCTGGATAGAGGAACAGGTAAGGTCCCGCTGCAGAGCTGAGTGGCCGGCCCGGTATTCTGACACGGCCGCGGTGGAAATACCGGACCGGCCGCTCCATATTCGCTCCATAAGACACACTGACACACTGACATGGAGGGCCGTATTAAACCGACCCTCGGGCCGTAAATGGCCCGCGGGCCGGACTTTGGACATGCCTGCTCTAGGGGATGTGGTTTTGCGCCATAATCATTCCAGCGCGCGACTGCGTTGTTTAAGATTTTTAGTGTGGTCGTTCTGCCAGGGTTGACGCGGTCGGGGTCTAATGCTACATGTGGTTAGGGGTGCTAAGGAGTCTAGGGCAGCTGATAGCGTGTTGTTATACACAGCAGTGGCCAGGTCAGGGCATGACACTGGAAGGAAGGATACTGTCATACAGACAGTCAGCTGCAGAGTGGAGAGGGGCTGGGTTCAGGTTGCGGAGGTTATGGCTGGTGAAGGTTTGACGTTTGGGGGGGGAGGTGTTAGAGGATGGGGAGATGGAGAAGGTAATGAGGTTGTGGTCAGAGAGAAGGAAAGGGGTGTTAGTGAGGTTGTGGGGGGTGCAGAGATGGGAGAAAACGAGGTCCAGGGTGTTCCCCTTGGTGTGGGTGGGGGACTGTGTGCACTGTGTGAGTGTAAATGAAGAGGTTAAGTGGAGGAGTTTGGATGTAGCCGGGTTGTTGACATTGAGAGGGATATTGAAGTCTCCAAGGATGATGGTGGGGAGCTCAGAGGAGAGGAAGAAGGGCAGCCAGGCGGAAAAGTCGTCAAGGAAGCGGGATACGGGTCCAGGGGGCCAATAGATTACTGCAATCCTCAGAGGGGGAGAAGAGTCGGATGCAGTGGGCCTCGAAGAAGGAGAAGGATAGAGAGGATGGTTTGGTAGAACCTGGAAGTTGCTCAGCGGTGACAAGAGCATGCCGACTCCACCACCTCTACGACCGCTCGGTCTGGGTGAATGGGACCAGACGAGACCTCCATAGGAGAGTGCCGCAGGGGAGGTGGAGTCAGTGGCTTGGATCCAGGTTTCGGTGACCGCTAGGAGGTTGAGGGAGTGGGAGATAAAGAGGTCATGGATGGCGGTGAGCTTGTTGCACACCGATCGGGCGTTCAGGAGTGCAACTGTGAGTGGAGGGGTGGGTGTGGGGACGAGGGGGACAGGTATAAGGTTGAGGGGGTTGCAGCGGTTTGTGTGAGTAGGAGGGTGCCTAGTGGGTGAGTGAGGTGGTGAGGGGCCAGGGTTCGGGGAGATGTCCCCAGCATTGAGGAGGAGAAGGAGGGTGAGAAAGGTGGCATGGGAGCGGAATGTGCAAGAGCATGTGGGTCTGTTAGTGGTAGCATGTGGGTCGGTGGGAGAGTGGAGTATCAGGAGGAGGTGGTGAGAACCGTAGTGGGGAGAGGGAAGTAGTGAGGGTCCAATGTAAAGTTGTTTTGAGGGGGTAGGGGTCTAGAGGGAGGAGATTTTGTGAATGGAGGAGAGGAGTACGAGGAGGAGGAGTACAGGTGGCATATTAAGAGGGTGAGCGGAGTGCTGGTCAAATGAGGGAGGTGAAAAGTTTCACATCAGGGTGTATAGATGCGCAGAGTCTATCGAGCAGTGGCAGAGGAGTTCATCTGTGAGAGGGGAGGGAAAGTGGTGGGCAGCTGGGCCTGCTGCTGGCTAGTCACGGCAGTCTGTGGGTGTTGTAGGCTGGCATCTGGAGGTGATGTAGGGCACGGCGTCTGGAGGTGCTGTAAGGCACGGCGTCTGGAGGTGCTGTAGGGCACAGCGTCTGGATGGGGCTGTAGGGTGCGGCGTCTGGAGGTGCTGTGGGGCGCGGCGTCTGGAGGTGTTGTAGGGCCCAGCGTCTGGAGGTGATGTAGGGCCCGGCGTCTGGAGGTGCTGTAGGGCCCGGCGTCTGGAGGTGCTGTAGGGCCCGGCATCTGGAGGCCGACATCAATAGGTTAGGCGTCGGTAGGTGCAGTAGGGCCCGGCGTCCGTGGGTATTGTGGGCCGGCGCTTGAAGGTGCTGTGGGCCACGCTTGTAAGTGCTGTGGGCCAGTGCTTGTGGGTGCTATTGGGCCTGGCGTCCGTGGGAGCGCCTGTGGGTGTTGCAGGGTCCAGTGTCTGTGGGTGCTGTAAGATGTGTGACAGGGCTTGGGGCTGCGTGGTGGCGGGGCACAGGGGGCGGCTGTGTAGCATGCGGTGAGGAGCAGGGAAGCTGTTCTGGTGGTGGCAGCTGTGCGGGGGGTGGTGCTGTCGTGCGGGCCGCAGCTGCCTAGGTGGTGGTGCTGCTGCCGTGCGGGTTTCCTGGGGTGGTCCTTGGAGCCTTTTGCGTCGTTGGTTGCTGTCTGCCTGCGGTGGTCTCAGGAACGTTGCTTGGTTGCTTTCTGCTGTGGTCCCTGGAGTGCTGTTAGGCTGCTGCCTGCCTGCTGTGGTCCCCAAAGCCAGTGGAGAGGGCCAGGGGCTGCCAGGGTAAGACCACCTCACAGTGAGTCAGAGGGCAGGGGCCGAGGGGCGGAGCGGCAGCGTCGCGATTCGGCCCGATCATCTGTTGATGATCGGTTGGTGGCTATAGTCTCAGTCTTTCTAAGCTTTTGTTGACTTCTGTTATGACAGTCACAGGGCTTCTGATAAGCCTTTCTATTTATCAGTGTTCTGCTCGTGGTGTTTTCATTTACTTGACGTTGGTGAAGAGGATCATAATTTTTCTCATTATTTTCATGCATTGGGTGCCAGCCATTAACATTCTATGGACATTTTATGGTTTTGCTATCTATAAGACCCACAGAATGAGGCTCGGCCTTGCCCCAGCCCCTGCTCCCTCCTCACTAGCTGTAACTGACAGTAGCAGGAGACAATGGCTCCCACTGCTGTGTCTGAGATAATGAGGAGGCAGAGAGCTGGGACAGCAGTCGCCCTCATGCACTTTGCTGGATTGGGCTTGGGCACAGATATGTATTGGAGGCCTTGGGGGGAACTGCATACTGAAGTCATTCAGGCTTTAGAACTACTTTAATGGTATAGGTTGGCTTACCAGCATTGTATATTCACAACTAATTCCCTTTTTTTTGTATCCTACTATGTTGTGTTTAGCAACCAAAGGGTTATTTAGTGTGGTCTGGAACTCATAAAAAGTGTCAGTTTTTCTTAGACACTAAAAGGGCACCCTTCAAAAAGTCTCTCCCTCTTGGGTAAAGAAGGGGCTTTCCCTTCTATCTGAATGGATAATGGAAGTAAAATATATGGAACAATCTTTGGAAGTTACCATGTGAAAGGGTAAGGTCTTTCAAGAGTTTTTCTTACTGTTAATTTCTACCTTAAAATGGAAAATCGAAATTTCTTGCTAGGTTTATGAACTATGGAACCTCATCATAATGGGTTAATTCAAAATGTGTATCCATTTTTATTGCATACAAATGCAATTTATGTAGAAATCCGTTGATTTTGATGCTTTGTTAACTGGCCTGGATTTGTTTTGCAGGAGGATTCATGAACCCAACCTGAAAATTGTGAACTGTGAACACAATGTCCAAACCCCACTGAAGTCTGTGGGAGTTGAATCTTGTAATTTTCAGCAAGGGGAGGGTCTTTGTAATAATCCTTATATACACGGTTATTTAAAATAATTCCTTACACCTGCACATAAATTGGAGCACCTGTATGATGTAAAAAAAAAATTTTGCTAATAAATACAGATCCTTTCCTGCTGGTTTATGTATGTAAACAAAGTGGCCAGGGAAAGTGAATTGGTATTTCCAATGCTATGTGCCTCTTACCTTTTCTTTTTGTTTGTTTTGCACAGGGTTTCGATAAAAATCAATACCAAACTCCTATCTAGGGTAGGGTTCAGGTATGAATTTTGCATTTTTTGTTCATTTGTTTTCTTTTTCTTCTGCAGAACATGTGGCCTGGTAAATGTCAATGGAGGAGGGGGGAGGCAAGTAAAAAATTTAAAAAAAAATGATGTAGGGTCCCCCCTAAAGTCCATACCAGACCTTTATCTTTACGCTAGGAAAAAAAAAGTGGGTTCCCTCCCTAAAATCCATGCCAGACCATTATCAAGGGAAGGGTTGAAGCCATGAAATAGAGGCTGGAAGACACAAGCAGTCCCTTCCCCAATAGGAGCAACCCTTCCCCACCATACCCTTCTTTTTTTCTCCTTAGTAAAAATAGAAATATACAACTAGTATATTGTAGTGTAGTCCATTTATCCAACAAATGAAAACTCATTTGGCCAAGATGCTGGTGGTGTAGTTACTACAATAGTAGTTAGCCAATTATAACTCCTTATGGAAATGTATGGTGTGTACCACTATTACTTTGTCCCAGTGCAGTCTCTGTATTAAACAGTATGCACACAGTGTAGGTAATGTGACACATCAGACGATCATGCCATGTGGAGCAAAAGCTACAGCCAAGAAAATTTTTGTTCTTTTATGACTCGCTTAGTCTATGGCAGCAACACCACACTGTAATAATAAGGACAGCAAAAGGTAACACCAGTATGAATTGTCAGGACGATCTCCTTGACCATTTGGTAATGTGTACTGTGTACTTTGCAGTAGAAAATATTGAACCACCACTATTTCTATGTCCCAGTGCTGTTCTGCATAGTATGCACAAAATATTATTAATGTAGAAAACTATCTGGTATTCTCACTATGTGGATGCCAGTACTGACACTAGGAGCAGTAGCTACTGCCAAGGACATTATATTTCTTTCATGACCCAATTAGTCTATGACAGCAACAATACAACTAAATAACAATAGCCAAATAACCACTAGCAAATGGCAGGGGCATTTTTTTTTCCACAGAAAAAACCTAGCCTTCAGAATTCCCATGTTGCTGAAGATTACTGTATACATTCCAGGTTCCTGCAATTAAGCACTTTTATGGACAAGTTTTGACAAAAGTTTAAGCTCCAATGATTGACATCCAAGAAGCCAGAAGCAAACTTCACACAAATGTCACAACTTCTACTGACAGCGTGAACATGTAGACTTAAAATGCAAGATAGCCCCACCCCCATCCACAGCCTAGTATTTCACAGTTCACAACTCTATAGGACTCTTTGATAAACCCTAAATAAAAGCCTGGTGAATGTTAAGACACCTAGATAAGGCATGTGCTTGAAAAGGTTTACTTACAGCTCTTGTCTTGGCCACCAAGCATTCATAGCATCTTCAGGCCTGATCTAATTAAAATCAGACAAATGTACTGCTTTCAGAAAGATAATGATGCTATGCAAAATGTATTCAGACTAATCTTACTATAGACAAGTCACACCATTAGAAAGATAGCATACCAATAACAGCTCACAGGAAGATGTGCACTCATTTAAAAGAAGCTGCTATAGACGCTGAGCAATACGCAAATTAAAAGGTTTAGGCTTTGTTCACACTGATGCAATGGGGGATAGGCACAGGAGTTGCTGCATTTCCCACATTGCACTGTGCTTGTGTCAATTAAAAGTTAGCACCCCATAAGCAGGTTGCACATTTGCCTGAAGGTTATCGCTTCTCGGCCTTTTGGCTAAGATCAAGTGTAGTATCGACCTTGCCTTTAGGGGTGTCCCGGCTTCCAGCTAGGACGTTGAGAAACACTTGCATCTATCCAAGCCATTTGGTCTGTGTGGGGTACCCTCTTCTCGGCCTTGTAGGATCGTCGGTTAAATCCGGCTTCACCTACTTGCTGCTATTGGGTTTGAGGCTTAGCCCCCACACAGAACGAGTTTGTGATCTTCCCCCCCCTTGTTCACTCTGCGTTACTACCTCCGGGCAGTAGACGCTCAATAGCCTTTTCAAAGGCTAAGCAAGCGAGAGTGAAGCCGCCGAGGAAGAAGAAGAAGGAGAAGGAACCCGACCAAGATCCCTGGGAAGCCCTTCTGAACTCCTCTGCGCCAAGATGGGGAAGAAACAGACCGTGAAGAAGCCACAGAACACCACCACCGCCAAGACCCCGGGAGATGCCGCCTCCGCCTCCACCTCCACCCCAGACCGCTCCGGCCCTGCAGACGGTCTCCCTCCCTTGGAGCCCTGGATGAAGCAGACAGTCGTGCTGCGGCTGAAAGAGGTGGATGGCAGAATCCCGGAAATGACCCCGGAAGTCTTCGGCAAGAAGATGATACTCGAGCAGGGATTTAGCAAGGCAGAGACCCTGTCGGTGCAGTCCTTTGTGAGAGGTATGTTCCTGGTCACCTTTGTCTCACTACAGGTGTGCAGAAGGTACTGGGAGGCAGTGAAGACCGCTGGACCCGACTCCCTCTTCCGGAAGTTCGCTGCGAACTCTCCCATTCAAAGGGACGAAAGAAGGATCACGGTGTCCATGAGGAACCCTCACGTCCCCGGCAGAGACATAGCCACCTACCTCCAAAGGTTTTGTGTCGTGTTGAAGGACCCAGTCCGGATACTAGACACCAACGGCTTCTGGACTGGTAAGTGGGCAGTGTTTTGCAGGCTACTAAGAGATCGTCCCGCTGGAGATCTCCAACACCTGCAACAATGCTTCTCCCTGGGATCGTCATCAGGACTCCTACACTACCCGGACCTACCCCAGTCATGCCGCAAGTGCGGCCAGCCGGGGCACGAGGGTAAGGAATGCAGTGTGCTTTCTTGTAGGTTCTGTAGGTCTGCAGGTCACGAGACCAAGGATTGCCCAAGGTCCAGAACCTGCAACCTCTGTGGACGGTCCGAGCACGTCTACAGAGACTGCCCAGAAAGAAGCAGGACGTACGCCGGGGCCCTGAGCAAGGGCCCGGCCACCAAACCAGCGCCACAAAAGCCTCCAAAGGACCCGGGTAAGAGGAACCCCCCCCAGGCCCCAGGTACCCCTGCCCCTGGTCCCCCTGCCCCTGGTCCCCCTGGTCCCCCTGCCCCTGGTCCCACTGCCCCTGGCCCCCCTGCCCCTGGTCCCCCTGCCCCTGGTCCCCCTGCCCCTGCCCCCCCTGCCCCTGGTCCCCCTGCCCCTGGTCCTCCCGCCCCTGGCCCCCCCGCCCCTGGCCCCCCTGCCCCTACCCCTGGTCCCTCTGCCCCGGCCCCCGGCCCCTCGGCCCCTGGTCCCCCTGCCCCTACCCCCCCCTGCCCCCCTGCCCCTGCCCCGGTCCCACCCCCCCCGGACCTGTCCTCCCAGGAGGACTTCCCGCCCCTTCCCCCTGTTACCCCTGTCAGCAACTCTGCGGCGGGGTACAGGAAGCGGAAGAAGGAGCAGGCCAGCCCGGCGGCGGAGGACACCTCCTCTGCCACCAAGCGACCTGCCGTCCTCCAGAATGTCGCAGGCCCCGACCCCGTGGGGGAGGACCTCGACACGCTGGAGGAAGAAGAGGTGGAGGAAGAGATGGCTCTGACCCAGTCGGAGCCAGATCTCTCCACCGACTTCAATGAGGTCCTCAACGAGGTCCTCAATCAGATTGGTCTGGGCCAGGACACTTGTCAGGCTGCAGAGGTCACAGAGGTCGCCCCCCCTCCCCAGGGGAGGTAGGCACAGCCCCTGCCGACTAACCCCTTCATCTCTTTCCCATGATGGCTGAGATATCTATCTTTTCCATTAATGTGAGGAGCATAAAGGACGTGTCTAGGAGGCAGACTGTGCTGACCTTTCTTTCCACACAGCAGAGTGATGTGTACATGCTTCAGGAGTGCGCACTTCCCCCTCTGAGGAGGTACACTCATTTGTCCTCCCAGTGGACCCATGGTCCCTCCTACTGGTCTGGGGGTGGCGATTGCAAGTCTGCAGGGGTTGCGGTTCTTATCCGGGGAGGACGTTTCACTGTTGACTCCGTCCATGAGCTCGTCTGTGGCCGCCTTCTGGTCATAGATGGTTCGTGGGCGGGGGAGCCCGTTAGGCTCATCAACGTGTACGCCCCTCCGGAGAAGAACGCGCGGCTGGAACTTTTCCAAACCCTGCGGACGCAACTCGCCACAACGAGAGCAGTAGTAATCGGCGGTGACTTTAACTGTCCGATAGAGGAGGATGGGCGCAGCTCCAGCATATACGCAAAACTCGACGTCACCTCGAAGCTGCTCCGAGAGATGATTGCAGAGGCTTCCCTGCGAGACGCAGTGGGATCCGTGGGGCGCGGTTCCGTGAACTACTCATGGAGCCGCCCCGATGGATCCGTGCGCTCCAGGATTGACTTTGTGCTCACCTCCAGGGCAGTTAGGCACCGCGGGTTCTCCATGGTTCCCTGCTTTTTCTCTGACCACAGGGCCATTCACTTTCAAGGTGATCTGGGAGAGGGCTTTGCCCCGGGCCCAGGCTCCTGGAAGCTGAATTGCACCCTGCTGGGCGATGAGGAACTGCTAGAGGAGCTCAGGGAAATCTACGGTGCCTGGCGAGAGGAGAAGGCTTTCTTTCCTAAGGTCAGCGACTGGTGGGAGTTCGTGAAAGTCAAGCTGCGCAGCTTCTTTCAGGCCAGGGGACGCCAGCAAGTGTGTGCCAGGAGGAAGGAACTCAGGAGGCTGCAGCGTCAGCTGCAGTCCCTGCAGGACCTTCACCACTGTGGCTGGGACGTGAGGCAAGACCTGGAGGACACCAAGAAGTGCTTGAAAAAGCACTTTGAGGAAGAATCCAGGCACATTGTCTTCCGTGCCAAAGTGGAGCATCTCGAGAAAGGTGAGAAGTGTAACTCTTTCTTTTTCAGGAAACTCCACTCAGGACACACACCCCTGTCGGAGCTGCGTGACAAGACTGGAACACTCCAGAAGGGGAAGGAGGCCGTGATGGAAGTGGTCAGCGACTACTACTCCGACCTCTACTCTCCTAAAGAAACGAACTCGGAAGCGGCCGACAGGTTCTTGTCAGGTATCTCTAACACTATTGATCCTGCAGGTTTGTCGGCCACCAACGCCCCCTTGACGTTGGAGGAACTGCACTCTGCCGCTAAATCCTTTAGGCAAGGCAGGACCCCGGGCTGCGACGGTCTCCCAGCGGAGCTTTATGTAGCGCTGTGGGATCTCGTGGGCCCGGACCTGCTCGAGCTGTACGAGGAGATGGTGGTGGAGGGCAAGATGCCTCCTTCGTTGAGGGAGGGGATGATCACGATCCTGTACAAGCGTAAGGGGGAGAGATGTGACTTGAAAAATTGGCGTCCCATCTCTCTTCTGAACGTGGACTACAAGATCCTCGCCAAGGTCATGGCGAACAGACTGAAGGCTGTCATCGGACAGATCATCAACCCGGATCAGACTTGTGGCATTCCTGGCCGCAGGATTGCGGACAGCCTAGCGCTTGTCCGGGACACGGTCCAATACATCAAGGACCGCCGTGTGCACGCGGCCCTGGTCAGTCTTGATCAGGAGAAGGCCTTTGACCGTGTCTCCCATGGGTTTATGTGCAGAGCCCTGCGCAGGTTTGGTCTCGGGGAAATGTTTTGTTCATATGTTGACATCATGTATAATGACATCTGTAGTTCCGTGCAGGTGAACGGCTGGAAGACTGACCCCTTCCCGGTTCTCTCCGGGGTCAGACAAGGCTGTCCTCTCTCACCTCTGCTTTTTGTTTGCTGTATAGAGCTCTTCGCCGAATGCATCAGACGGAATCCAGAGATCGGGGGAATCACCGCACCGGGACCAGACAGACGGGAAGTGAAGTGCTCGCTCTACATGGACGACGTGACGGTGTTCTGTGCCAACCAGCGCTCCATCGACCTGCTCGTCCAGACCTGCGAGGACTTCGGCCAAGCTTCGGGGGCAAAGGTCAACTGCGGGAAGTCGGAAGTCATGCTCTTCGGAAAGTGGTTCCTGCCTTCTTCTGCATCCATGCCCTTTGGCATCAAGACAGACTTCATGAAGATTTTGGGAGTTTGGTTTGGTGCCGAGGGCGCAGCCCTGAAGTCTTGGGAGGAGAGACTGGCCAAGATGCGCCAAAAGTTTGGACTCTGGAGCCTCAGAGACCTCACCATCGAAGGGAAGACACTGGTACTCCGCAGCGAGATTCTCCCTGTGTTGCAGTACCTCGCCCAGGCCTGGCCCCCCCGGGTCAACACCTGCAAGGCCATCACCAGGGCGGTGTTTCACTTCATCTGGGGCTCCAAGATGGACAGAGTGAAGCGGGCAGTCATGTTCAAGGAACCCCTCAAGGGCGGTAAGGGCGTGCCCGACATCGCCACCCAGCTGAGGGTGTTCTTTGCTTGCAACTGCGTCCGCAGAACTTTGCCAAGAAGGACTACGGACTCTGGCGGGAACGCAATGTCTCGCTTCTTCCTGTTGCCTCTCTGGAGGTCCCTGGGGTGGGACACCTGGGATAGTTCCATCCCCTACAACTGGGACACTCCTTGGTTCTACTTGGATACCTTCAAGTTCATCAGGGAGCAAGGGCTGCAGGGAGTCAAGCCGGACTTGTGGAAGCCAAAGACCATCTACAAGCTCATCCGAGCCAGCGACATTTTGGAGTCGGTTCCAGGCCTGCCTTCAGACACCTGCAAGGTGGTCTGGAGGAATGTTTCTTCTAACATCCTCACCAACAGGCACAAAGACCTGGCATGGATGGCTATCCAGGGGGGACTGCCTCTCAGGACATTTATGCATGCCAGGAACCTGAGCAGATACAGACACTGCCCCTTCTGCATCACCCATGAGGAAACGTCGTATCACGTTTTCTGGGAGTGCTCATTTGCTCAGGCCCTGTTGGGGGCCCTGGAACCTGAACTCAAGGACTTTGTGCCACAGACAGCCATCACTCACTTTGGGGTTTTGAATGGGCTGTTCTGTGGAACTTTTTCTTTGGAGGACATTGACGGCGCCTGGCGGGTGCTGTGCTGTTTCAAGGACGCTTTATGGTGCGCCAGAAAGCGCCTCACACTCCAGCGGGAGAGGATGTCCATTGAGGACTGTCGCAGACTGATCCTCAGTCTGCTCAGAGACTATTCCTTGTTGGACTTTAAGGAGGAAGAGGACGTCTGAAGATTTCCCCCTTCCCCCTACTCCCCCTTGCGTGTCTTTGTCCCTTCAATAAAGCTTCGGGCCTGTGTTTCCCCCTCCCCTCCCCTTCCACCCCCCCCCCCCCCACACACCCGATGCCTATTGTTGACAGTGTTTTTCTTTTCAGTTATCGTTTTCGTGCATGACATAGTGACTAGGAAATGTATATCGTATTAGGATGCTACAGTTTTTGGGGTAAGCGGCGTCATGCATGACGTGGTGATCCGGGGGATTCATCCTCCGTGCACATCACGTCAGGCATCATACCGCTGAGCGAATGTATTTATTGGCCTGAATGTATTTATCGTATGTTTGGAACTGTATTGCTATGTGGTGCGCTGCGTCGCAGTACAGGGTGAGATGTACCCCGATTACACGTAACATGTTGTTTTTGATGCTTATGCAATAAAAGTATCTTTTCAATCAAAACTAAATAACAATAGCAGCATGCAGTGACACCAGCGTGTTCTTTATGTCTTGTTAGTAAAAGTCCTTAGAGTTAGTAACAGCAATGTGGCTATCCTCTACTTGCCCTTGTCTCTGTCATATATGTAAAGTAAAGGACTGCCATGTACTATACTATACTGTACCTTACACGCATAGTAGAAAGTCATGTATATATGGTTGCTGGGAGCTGTACATTAACAAAAAACTTGCTAGTTTCCCTTTTTTCAACTGGGTAACAATATACGCAACAATGGCAACAACATAATCACTCAACTACATTTGTTTGCTGAGTTCTGTGCTCATTGGCTACTAGTGTATACATATCGTGATAGTGAGAGGCCCTGTCTCTGTGAGAATATAGGAAAATGTGACACAGGATTTGCATTAAGGGTTAATGCGATGTTCCAGATTATTGTTTCTGAGCAGAGAAAGCTGTGTTTTTGGCAAGATTCTGTAGTTCTGGATCAGAACTTTCAATCCTGTATCCGAGTTTTACCAGATGCCTGCAACCTGTCTAAGTGCACAGGTGTGCAGGGTGGTTATACAGTATACTCAGGTCTAAGGATAGCTCAGAGCTCCCAGTTTGGAGACTGCTCCCAGTGTGAGCAACTGAAGGTCTCACCCAGGGGTCAGAGGGCCCCAGCCAGAAGCCAAAAGACAGAGGGTCTCACCGAGGAGACAGAGGTGCCCCAGCCAGAAGTCAATGGACAGAGGATTTCACAGAGTGGTCAGAGGTGCCCCAGCTAGAAACCAAGAGACAAAGGGTCTCATCGAGGGGGTCAGAGGTGCTCCAGCTAGAAGCCAAGAAATAGAGGGTCTCACCGAGGGGTCAGAGGTGCCCCAGCCATAAACTGAGAGACAGAGGATCTCATGAGGGGTCAGAGACAGCAGGTCTCGTTCCAGGAGTCAGGTCGGCTCCTATTGGAGTGTCAGCAGAACCCCAATCCATAGGTCAGAGGTGGGAAGTGCAGCACGGCGCTGCGACTAAAGGCTAAAAGAGCCAAGTGATCGAGTAGAGCTGAACAACACAATCAGACGGACTGGTAAGAGGAGCAGTGGTGCTGCCAACAAGCAAGCTACGTGCATATTGCTGTGGAAGAAACCCCTGTGTGGACAATTGATGTGCACGTGAACTTTCTGTTTATGGAATAAAAGTGGACTGCCCTAAAATAAATTTTTTGACTGGCGCAACTCATAGTAAATGCACCTACCGCTTGAGTTTAATCTCCCCAATACCATTATATATATACGTATATATAGAGAGAGAGATTGGGGGGGGGGGGCTACATTTACACAGGGAATAGCAAAACCCATCTTTTGACTTGACAAAAAATAAATAATAATCCAGAAATTAGGCTTTTAAAAACTTAGTCCACAGATAGAAATTTCAAGATAAAGAGTAATAATCAAATTTGCAAAAAAATTATAAAAAAAATTATAAAATTAAACTGTTGTCTTTAAACAATAGACTGTTTTAATATCAAGTACTATAAAAAACATTTTTTTTTATAATAAAAAATCTGAAAAAATATAAGGGACACTAAAGGTTATTGCATATGTTATGTTGGTCAGATGACCACATATGGTATGCGATACTGAAAATGTCAATTCACTATTGCTAATATGCGCTATTTACCACAAATAGCAAAAACACTTAGTAAATGCCACATAAAAAACCTTAAAGTAAATTCACAAAAGGAAATAAATAAATAAATGTATGCAGTAATTAAGTAGTGGTCAAGGCATGAGGTATGTACTGGTTGTTAGGGGCTGGAAGTTAAAAATTAAGAAATAAAACAGCATGAGGGGGCCCTGAATCCATACCAAGTCCACAGGGTTTGGTATGGATTTTGGGGGGGACCCCACGCTTTTTTTTATTTCGGTGTGTGGGTTCCCCCCAAGATCCCTACCATACCTGAAGGGCTTGGTATGGATGGGGGGGACCCCATGGCATTTTAAATTTTTAATTGCTGGCAATTCTTTTTTTTTGTTTTCAGTTGTCAGCAGGTAATCCGCTGACAGCTGCTGACTTGTTACATTACTGCATGTTTTCACTACTAAAATACCGCATGACTAACTCATGCGGTCTTTTAGTAGCTTTTTTAATGAATGCCAACATTTTTTTTTTAAATGCCAGTTGGATGCGGTAAGGTACTGCTTTGTGAACTGTCCCCATTGTCATAAAAATACTGTGATTGTGCATGACTGTTGCATTGATGCTTCCACTGTTACCAACAAGGGTGGCTTTATTGGGTTGATAATGTCATTTCTTGTGAAGGTTAACAGACTTTCTCAGCTTTATGTTATAAAATGGGATATGGCAAAAAAAAAACCTTTATGCTGTTTATTTATATTTATTCAAATGTATGCAAATATTTATTTAAAATGACCACAGCCAGAGAGACAAGAGGATCACCCTAGGATCACCCAGCAGGTGACTAGTCCCATAATAGTCCCATAATGTCTGAGTAAAGTGGAGCCAGAACAGGGCTCCTTTTATATTGTGGTCCCTTTGTTCCAGAAGACTCTCAACTTCCCACAATGAAATTCAGATTTACATTTCATGACTTGACCTTGATACCTTTAAGTTCATAAATATAAATACAATGGCTAAAATGCTTGTGTCCATCTCATATACTACTATGTATGCAACAGATGTTCCAACTCAGTGTGGGTACTAATGAGGCGCATAATAATTGCCCAATAAAAAGAGGGTTATGTTTACATCACGTTGTCTATACACAACATATATTTACATTATTAAGCATCCTGGAGGTGTTAGATTTAAAAGGCAGCATTATGTACAGCAGTTTCAGGGTTGGGCACACTGAAACTACATTTTGTACCTAGAGTGTGCCAGTTGATTTTACATAAATGTATAGGGAATCTAAGCAAAGAGTGCATGGCAGGTCAGTCATGTGTGTCTATCAGTGCTTGAGTTAATGTACAAAGTAACAAAGTAATACTGAATTTGTTGTGGGTGCTGTTTATTTTGGACAAAGACCTGCTTCATCCAGATCAAGGGTTGAAAGCTCTTAGGATTGGTTCATCCCAGCAGCTGCATAGTGTGAGATCACTACAGTGAAGATGCTCTGAGCTCGGCAGATCACACTGTTTCCTTTTTTTTTTTCTGTAAACGAACTCTATTGAGATGTCACAAAGTTCAATTGCCAGCCGTGGGGTTTGAGGAAGTGGATTTCCTATCACTGCGCAATGCTGATAAAAAGTACTGCATACAGTACTTTTTCTCACAGCACTGAGTCCCCACTATGAACCGGGAAAATAGGAGTCCAGGCATTTTTCCATGTCCATGCAGTGGGATTGCACTGGAATAGCTGCCCAAGGCAGTCCCACCAAGTATGGTGTGAATATACCCTAAAGGCTTGTGTACACTAGCAGTGCCCATTAAAGCCTGGTACACACAGTGAGAATATTGGAGGAATGATTGTCCGATTTTTGTGCATTCTAGTCTCATATAAAAAATGAAGAGGTTACTAGGTTACTAAAGTTCTGAAAATTCAGAATACAACTTCAGAAGTGATGTAATGTGTTGTATTGTATTGTAATGTATTCTTTCGTTTCTGAGCGTTCGTGGTCTTGCTTTTCTGATTCTTTTCTGACGAATACTGTACCGACTAAATGAAAGTCATATGATCTGGTAGCGTACGAAAAAAAAAATGTTGTTTTTGTCCCTTCAAATCATTTTGGATGAAAGCTGCGTACTAACGATCATATTTTCATACAGTCGCTTAGAAAGCAGTATTTTTCATCCAATTTTCTGATCATGTGTACTAGGCTTAACCACATTGCAACCGCGCTATAGCCGAAAGACGGCTACAGTTCAGTTGTCCAGTTATGGGAGGGTGTCATATGACGTCCTCCTAGAATGCACCCCCCACGCATCCCCAGCAGCGCGCACCAGCGCTGTCAATGATAGCTATGTCCTGCAGACACAGCTGATCACATGACTAGGTAAAAGGCCTTTTAGCACATGATCAGCTGTGTTCAATGACACAGCAGATCACAAAGTAAATACAGTTGCTGGTTATCGGCACCACTTTCTTCACGCTGCCACAGCATGAGGAAAGTACTGCCGATAACCGGCAAATGTCAGAGGACATCCGCACAGATAATCAGGGCACTGCTTTTCAGTGTCCTGCTCATCAGTGCCACCCATCAGTGCCCAGCAGTGCTGCCCATCAGTGCCACCCACCAGTGCCCAGCAGTGCCACCCACCAGTGTCCAGCAGTGCCACCCATCGGTGCTGCCCAGCAGTACCACCCAGCAGTTGCACCCATCAGTGCACACTAGTGCCACCCAGTAGTACTGCCAGTCAGTGCCATCAGTCAGTGGAACCAGTCAGTGCTGACAGTCAGTGCCACCTATCAGTGCCCATCAGTGCCACATGTCAGTGCCGCCTATCAGTGCCCATCATTGCTGCATATCAGTGCCCATCATTGCTGCCTATCAGTGCAGCCTCATCAATACATATGTGAAGGAGAAAAATTACCTGTTTGCAAAATGTTATAATTGAAACAAAGAAAAACTTTTTTTTGTCAACTTTTTTTGTTTATAGCGCAAAAAATAAAAACCACAGTGGCAATTAAATACCACCAAAGGAAAGCTCCATTTGTGTGAAAAAAAATTATAAAAATTTCATATGGGTACAATGTTGCATGACTGTGTAATTGTCATTCAAAGTGCAACAGCACTGAAAGCTGAAAATTGGCCTGGGCACGAAGGGGGTAAAAGTGCCCGGCAAGCAAGTGGTTAAAGGGTGGTCCATGGTCACATGGTGTTTGGCAACATAGCGCCTCCTCACTGCATGTTTTAACCCCAGAAAACTGTACCACAACCACGTGCACTGCATGCAATTGTGGGGTAGCACTATTCAACTAAGCACAAGAGGGCAACAGGGGGGATAATTTTTGTTGCACCATGATCCAAACCATCATGCCCACGGCATGTGTGCATTCCTATGAGGTGCTTTTTCAGCTTCATGGGGAGCGATGAGGATGCAATAAAAACACAGCTCAATTGTGTGTTTTTTTTTAGCTCCCCCCCCCCCGCAAGTGTAATCAAGGCCTTAATTGACTTTGTAAAGCACTGAGCAAACTGTTGGCACTATCTAACTCCTGTATAATAATAATAATAATAATCCAAGCCACCATTTGTCTACAATTATGGGGATGTATAGAAGAGCCAAAACTGCTGGTTTTGATTACTCAGAAAGGGAATTATAAATATAAAATGATAATAATGATCCAACAAACTCTATTACATTAGGAGCTTTAAATGTGAAAGATTTACTTTAACATATGGCTTTCTTGAGAAAAATACAGGGGCAGCCATTACTAACCTTTTTTCTGAAAACATTAGTTGCTTGGCTTTTATGCTGATTCAAGACCTCATAACTTTCCCTTATCCAGAGTCAGCTTGATGAACAGGAAAGTCAGAATTCCTGTATAAACATAACCTGCATACATGTTCTGGATCAGTGACTCAAAGTATTGAAACAAGAGTGATAGCCAAGGCATGATATCCAGGAAATTAGCATTTCCAGAATGAGAAGCCAGCAATGGCAAACTTCAAGCTTCCAAATGGAAAGGTTTCCTTTATGTAGCAAAAATTTACATGTGACTGAGCCTTCAAGAAAACAGTTATTCCCAGACTTGTGGGCTGCATTCTAGTTGTGGGGGAGTGAAACAAAACCAAATCATTGTGTCACTGCCTGGAACCAGAAAACAGAAAATGAGTAGGATGTGGGTGCTTCCATTGGTAGCTAATCTCACATTATTCATAGAGTCTCTGTAAAGGGTATCAGTCCTAACAAGAACCTGGTTGGATAGAATAACTTGTTCCTTTAAAGTCTGCTGCTGTGGCCATTTTGAATAATTATATGCAGTGTCCAAGAACAGAATAGAGTAGAGATCCCTGCTTCTTTGTAGCTACTTTGCAGTCTCAAAGATTTATATCTAAGACTTGCAAACTAACTATTTCCACAGCTAATTCCTTAGAAAAGTTGTCCATAAATTTTAAAAGTACTGTTGATTTCTGGGGTGTGTCAGTCTACTCTTCATGGGTATGATCCTGATGAGGGTGCTTCTAATGATTTAACTGTTCCCTGCACACATCAGTATTTGACAGCTGTAGCTTTTTTACATTTTCTTTTAATTTGTCTCATGGAAAATTCTTGGTTCACTATAGTCTTGAATGCAGTCTGCGTAGATAGGATAGAAGGATGCTCAATTTGTCACAATTTGTCATGAAACCAATTGCAGCTCAGACATATAAAATAATGTTTTTTATGGTCTGTTATATTTCGTGATGCACCCACATCCCTATATTCACATGCCAAAAATCAAATGTCATTACCCATGGGACTTTCTTAAAGAACCAACCATAAAAATATATCACATTATTAGTACAAAGTGCAAAACTAAAATTAAATTCTCATGGCTGATTAAATACCATACATTCATAATACATCTTGCTTTTTCACAATGTTTTTTACTCATCATACAATGCATAACATCACATATGCATGTGTTCAACCCAGGGGAGGACTGACAACTCATGGGGCCCCCGGACAATAGGGGATCATGGGGCCCCTGTGTCCTCTCCCACACTCAAACCACACCCAAAAAAGCCTATGAAAGGTACCAGGGACATCTCATGGGGCCCCTTACTGACCCCGGGCCCTTGGGCAGTGCCCAAGTTCCCCAATGGTCAGTCCGCCCCTGGTTCAACCTAATGTTACTTCCACTAGGTTAGCCATGTAATGTTTCTCATACAGAGTACCAACTTGGAATTGTTGTACTTGCGCAATTTGTGAAATTTCATTCACTTAGTAAGTGCAAGGATTTGTGCAACTTTGACAAGGGCCAAACTGTAATGCCTACACAACTGGGTCAGAGCATCCCCAAAACTGCAGCCCTTTTGGCACATTCTTGGTCTGAAAAAAGTGTCCTTGAAAGGAAAACTGGTGAGCCAGCAACATAGTTTATGGGTGGCCAAAGCCCATTGCTTCACATGGAGAGTGAAGGCTGGCCAGTGTAGTCTGATCAAAAAGAAGAGCTACTGTAGCTCAAATTGCTGAAAATGTTATTACTGGTTCCGATAGAAAAGTGTCAGAATATATAGTGCATCGCAAATTGTTGCAAAGTAGGCTGCGCAGTCACAGACAGGTCAGGGTGCACATGGTTACCTGTGTTCACAGCCAAAAACACCTACAATGGGTATGTACTGGACTACAGGGGCAATGGTGGCCTGGTCTAATAAATTCAAAAATGGTTTGATGAACACAACAAGTTTGAGGTTTTCACTTGGCCTCTAAATTTTCCAGATCTCAATCCAATCGAGCGTCTTTGAGATGTGATGGCAAGACAAGCCTGATCAATGGAGATCTCATCCCGCAACTTAAAGGTATGCTGTGGTTCCTGGTGCCAGGAACCACAGCATACCTTTAGAGGTCTAGTGGCGTCCATGCCTCAAAAGCATATGGTGGGTAATGATAATGTTATGGCTGAACAGTGTATGTAGATATATCTGAGGGGTGGGTAATATGGAGTATCTAAGGTGGGTGGGAGTAATAAAATGGGAGAGGAGTTGGGTAATTGTGATGAAAAAGAGAGTAACATTCTTATTTTGTGATTAGAAAGAAGCACAGGGCCAGCTGGATATTTATCCCCTAGTTTTGCCTTCCCTTTTGTGTTGTGTCTGCACATGAAAATATAGAGATGAATTTATGTCAACATAAGAAGATAAAAAAGTGTTGAAAAAAATAGTCATTCAACTTCAGGGAAATCAAAACAATAACCATGCTATGCATTTTAGCTTTCATCTTTCTGCTGCCTTAAACTGGCCATACACTGGTAGATTTCCAAATGAATGTTTAATACATAACAAAATTCTTATCAATACATTTGATGACTTGATAAATATGGCTTGAAAGTACTTAAAAATGTTTGCTTTTAGAATTTGATTTTTTAGTGACTGGACTTTCCTGAATGAAATTCGCAAATTGTATAATGTTCACTGTTAGAAATACATTCCTTCGAGAAACTTTTTCTATCTTGCTCCTTTGAATTTTCTCCTCACTGTGGTCAAAAACAAACATTGACTTGACCCCTCTAAAGATTACAAAAGAGAACAAATGTTCTAAAAACAAAACATTTCAAATGAATGGCCAGCCTTTGTGAAAAGGCCCAAAAAGTCTTCCTTCACCTATACTTTCGTTAACACATTCAAGCATAGCTTTTTATGATTTTTGTAATCATATTGCTTCCTCAGAACTCTGCAAATATGTAGTAATATCCCATATAATTAACATAGTTCATATGTTAGCACCATTTAGACCTATTTAATTATAATTACGCTTTAAAAACTGCAAAGTCTAATAAAGTCAAATTAAGCCTATCAGCCATAATATACTTCTCGTGAACTTTAGTTATTTTACTCTAACTTCTGTGCGGTATGGCATCTACCATTTTTTGTGACATGACTTGCCTTCCTCCATTTCTAAACTATATGAGCATTTTATAACTCAAGGTGGATATATGAAAGCCATAAAACATCAGAGACAGTCTGAAACCCATAATGTCACTGCAGTGCATCCCCAGTGCTTAAGGGCCAGTTCCCATTAAGACCACAACAGGGTTAGCATAGTTATCATTGCAGCTGTAATCTGTCAATTTCAATGACAATGGGTTAAGCCTATGTTTGTGTTAATGTGATAGGGAGAGTTTGTAGTCTCCATGGGTGTGAATTTTCCAGCTAGTACTGTTCCCAAGCAGACCCAATAAGTGGAGGGATTGTTGTGGTTTATAACATTAGCACAGTAAACAATGTGAAAATGGTGGCCAGTGATCTAAACACAGATAAGAGAGCTATTTGACTTTAGTGGTAATCCCCCAAAATAGCAAAATAATAATAAATAATTAGAAGGAAAATGTGTTTCTTTGATGGTGTCTGTGGTGTAATCAATACATAAACAAATGAATGGAATAAAATATAATACTTTTATTTAACGTATGCATATATGCAATAGACATTAAATTAGGGAGTTGCTATTATTAAGCAAGATTGTAATGTCGAAGTCCCAAAAAAATTATTGTATGCCTTATGTTACTGTCATCGCTAAACCATATCCACATACTCAGAACCAATTCCTTGACATTACAAGTTTATAATAAAGTGAACCTCTGGTCACAATCATTTTACTAAAACAGCAGCAGACATAGAAAACTGGCACATACATAGTACCCCAAGAATCCTGAAAATGGGCTCTCTAGTATGGAAATATTTACTTTAGCTCAAGACAACCTATCTATCTAAGCCAGTGTTTCTCAACCAAGGTGCTATGGCATCCCGGGGTGTTACCTGGGTTTCCCAGTGGTGCCCGGTTTTCCCTGGCTTAGTGTCATGAGTTGCCATGTGTGGACGGACCATCGCCATCCATAGATTCTCTAGGGCCAGGTCACATGGCACCATTCATTGCTATGTTGATGACAGCCAGATCGTCCACATCGTGGCACACCATGGCAATGCATGATCCAGGGCAGGGTCATCCCCAGCAATCTGGACAAGATTAGTGCCTTGTACACATGATGAGAAAATTAGACAACAAAAATTGTTTTCGTAGGTATCGCATGATATTCTGATCATTAGTACACAGCTTTTGAGAGCCAGTCACCAAAGTTCATGCAACAATATCCAAAGGGACAAGCACAAACATTTTTCTCTTACAATACTAGAACAAACAATTTTCCTTTAATCAGTACTGTGTTCATCCGAAAAAATCAAGTGTACATGCTCTGAAATGAAAGAATATATTATAGGACAATACAAAACAATGCATCACTTCCAAAGTTTTCTGTCTTATGAGAATTTTTGTAACTTTAGTAACCTCTTCAGTATACTTACAAGCGGATGTCAATGCACTGTTTAATTGGGAAACTATGTGACAAATGAGGTTAATGTTGATAAATGTAAGGTGATGCACTTGGGGGCTAAGAATATGCATGCAGAGAGTAAGGGGGATATGATCAACATGTATAAATAAATCAGTGGTTCATATAATGAACTTGGTGTAGAGCTATTAACCCTGAGGTCATCACAGAGGACAAGGGGGCACTCTTTATGTCTGGAGAAAAAGAAATTTAATCTCCAAACATGGAAAGGTTTCTTCAGAGTAAGAGCTGTGAAAATGTGGAATAGATTCCATCAAGAGTTGGTTCTGGCCAGCTCAGTGGATTACTTAAAAAAAGGCCTGGATTCTTTCTTAGATACACAGAATATAACTGGTTACTAACATTTATAGGTAAAGTTGATCCAGGGAATATCTGATTGCCTCTCGGGGGATCAAGAAGGATTTTTTTCCCTGCAGGAGCAAATTAGATCATGCTTTGCTGGTTTTTTGCCTTCCTCTGGATCAATGGTGGGTGTAGGATTATAACTTTTTTTTTTAATGGTTGAACTGGATGGACTTTTGTTTTTTTTTAGCAAGACTAACTATGTAACTTTGATATGAGACTAGCATGCAAAAAATTGGGCAATCATTCATCCAATATCCTTATCGTGTGTACGAGGCTTGATTTGATGGGGGACATCTACTGTGAAGGGGGGGCTTCTGATGTAAAGTTAATTTCATCCAGGCAGCTGCGTGCATAGTCTCAGGCTCAGATTTCCCATTGATAAATAACATTTAAGTTTTTACAATTTAAACTGGGTTGCCTTAAGATATTGCATAAAGGGCGCCAAGGTTGAGAAACCCTGATCGAAGCCATAGGGACCGTTAATATCAGGCAGTTACATGGATGAAAAAAAACATTGGCATCTAGTTGCATCCTCAGAAATCATACTTGACCAGGAGGCAAGGCAAGGCACCTTTACAACAACATTCAGTTAGCTATAACACTTTTCTTGACCCCCTAAGCCATGGTTCACACATGTGTATTGTCTCCCGTTATATTGTAAAGCGCTGAGCAAACTGTTGGTGCTGTATAATAATATTAATAATATGTGAATCAGGATGCATTTTGAATGGCACAAAATCGCATGACAGACCAGACAGCATGTGTTCCTATGTAGCTGGTTCATAAACATGCGACCCAAACACATGCGGATGAAAAAAGGGTCCTGTGTGAGTTTGGAGCATTGTATTTCAAAATCGCAAGCCATAGTATATAGTGAGATTTAGAGATAAGTGTTCAGAAATGCAATTCATGTGTGTTTTTGCATAGAAGAATATGGAATGGCTTTTTGCATAGGAGAATAAGGTGTGGGGGTGGGGGGGTGATTGGGGGGAGAAAGAAAGCGTATGCTCTGGGCACATGAAAGTCCTATGGAGAAGGGTGAAGCCAAAATCACACCTCTACTGAAATCAAAATGAAACTGCAATGGTATTCACGGAGAACCACATGCCTAAATCACAATACAAAGCTAAGCGATTTCAGCATGCATGTGTGTGAACCTAGGCTAACAGTAATCCCGAACATCCCTGAATCATCCTTCTGTTGCATCATCGTATAATTGCAAGTAATTTCCTTTTTTTCAGGGACATCTCGAACATTTTTGATGCAACAATCTACCATACCTTCTAGAATAGGTAACTGTAAAAGTTGCATATTTTTACCGCTGTTACCTTTTGCAGAAATCGAATCTGGTTCAATCAGAAATGTCTTTTGCACTAATCTTAAGGTGGAACTGCGCTACATCTGAGCACCACAAACCAAAAATGATATTTAATTCATTGTCAATATTCGAAGCAAACTCACCCATCCATCTGTGTCTCCATGCTTTGCTTTGCTGAAAAATCACTTTGAAAAACACCACCTGGCATTTCTAGCAGTGGCCATCTTGAGTAAGGGCAGATGATTCATGTAGATTTACTTCCTAGAATCCATCTGCCCTTAGCTCAGGCATGCAGGCAAGGGGGTGTACTTAGCTGAGAAAACCCCAACCTCCCCTCCTGAAGATTCCTGGGATGTATGACATAATTTGCCTAGGCAAGAAAAACAGTAAAAATAAAGAAATTAAAAAAATAAATAAAACTGGTAAATATGATTTAATTTTTACTAATGCTAGCAGCTTAAGGATTAAAAATAGTCAATGTTGATTCCTGGAATCTATCTGCCCTTAGCTCAGGCATTAGCTGAGCTGAGAACCTTCCCTCCCCTTCTGAAGACTGCTGGGATGTATGACATAATTTGCCTAGGCAGGAAACCAGGAAGTAACTGAAGAAATGTAAAAAGTGATTGAGAGAGTGAAGTTCCACTTTAAAGTCTGCTGATTTTGGTATATGGGCTAAGTGGTGGGATAAAAAAATGATATAAATTGTAGGATAAAATAGGATATTATTGGTTTTTCACAACTGATGCAGAAGTTGTCCTCCCCCTCTCCGTAGTCTTCTGGGACATGTGACAGGTCCCAGAAGACTACGGGGCCATTCACAACGCACAGCGCTTCTTGAGCATGCGCAGTGGGCACCCGGCTGTGAAGCCACAAGCTGTCACAGCCAGGTGCCCACTCTGAAGATGCCGGCACCAGGGAGAGAAGACGACCAGTGAAACCAGTGGTGGTGAGGACACTGCAGGATCGAGGGACAGGTAAGTATTTTAAGAGTCAGCAGGTATAGTTTTTGTAGCTGCAGACTTTTATTTTTTTTTTGTGTTCAGGTGGAACTCCACTTTAAGCTTAGGCAATAAAACCTGGAAGCTGAATGGTTTCTATGCACAGCGCACCAGATTTTGCACTCTCCAGTTTTAGTAAATAACCCCCATTTCAGTTTACAAGATCAATAACCGGACTTTCCAAATGTAAAGTATATTATTTCTGGAGCTACCCCAATATAGCAATACATTTTTTCTAGATACTAAAAAAAATATATACCTTTAACTGCAGAGATAGAAACTTCTGTTATTATAACCACATGCATTAATCCTGGACTTTTCACCAGTTATACTGCAGGTGTCAACAATACATCCTAGAAACCTTATTTGTGCATACCCAGCAGCATTATGCTGAGTTAAAAGGTGGAGACGTGGAGGGATATGTTAGAAAGAGAGGGAAATCAGCCCAGACATGAGGAGGGGGAGGTTAGGGACTTGGAGGGCTTGCCTAAGAAAGAGTGGGAAACTGAAAGGAATCAAAATAGATGGGGCGGGTAGGCAGGAGAGTGGGAAAATAAAAGAGAGGGAGGGGAAGGTGGAGAATGGGAGGGGGGACTCATTGAACAGTAAATGTGTATACTGTAAAAGAATGTAAAATGCTTAACCCTTTCGTCTTCCTGGAGCATCAAAGATTGGAAAAGATCATTATCTGTCCCTATAAACCTCTGACATTTCCCGCACCTTACATCTCTGTAGACAAGAGGACATGATAGCAGATAAGAACTACACTGGCTAAGAGACACTTGACTGCAGAGATGAAATGTCGCTGATAAAACAGGCTGTACTGTATTCTGCTCTTATGACCAGATCATGACCTATAGATATTCATCTTAATTCTCCCATTGATCTTATATTATTGCCTGACATACATGAAGAGATTGAGCCACAGTGTTATGTATCATATAGTAGGCCAGTCATGAGCAATGGGCATCTGCCAGTTGTTTGCAGCACGGTGGCCACTGGGGTAAAGTCTGTGGATGTGCATGTATATTGTATATTCTTCATGCTCTTGCGTGGGTTTCCTCCGAGAACTCCGGCCTCCTCCTGCACTCTAAAAACATGATGGTGGGTTTATTGGTTCCCATCTAAACTGGCCTTAGTTTGTGTGTGTATGTATATTATTATTATTATTATTATTATTATTATTATAATACAGGATTTAAATAGCACCAACAGTTTGCGCAGCAATTTACAATATCAGAGAGAGTACAATTACAATACATTTCAGTACAGAAGGAATAGGAGGGGATAGGATAGTAGATTGTAAGCTCCTTGAAGGCAGGGACTGATGTGAATGTACAGTAGGCAAAGCATACATTGTTAGCACTATATAAACACTTGTAATAATAATAATAACAATAATAATGTAACCCAACCAATGAATATAAGCTTCAATATGCTAATGTCATGCGTGAACAAGCCCAAAATATTCGATGCAAATCATATCTTCATGTTTTTTTTTTCTGTCAGTTTTTTTTGCACATATGGTATGAACAAGGCCTAAAGGCCTGTTCACACTGCCCTGCAACCCAAACACTGCTCCCCACACAGCGTTTCGAACGGCATTAGGTGGTGTGATGAGTTACATAGTTAGTCTGGCTAAAAAAAGACAAAGGTCCATCTAGTTTAACCAAAAAAAAATGTTATAATCCTACACCCACCATTGATCCAGAGGAAGGCATGTGGCGCTCTCAGGGGCCATCTTGCTTGAGGGTGATTCTTATGCTGTCATCTGTTGCTGACTGTGAGATCCTAAAATACCCTGGTGATGTGACGTTTTTAGCTCCATTTAAAACAATAAATGTTGATTATATCTTTTAACTGTGAGTGGTTTGGTACTTGGAAATTGATCCTGTCTTAGTTTTGAAGTATTACACTATATATATATTCTTTTTCTCTGCATCAATCATATCCTTTTTGGCGAGTGGTTTCTGTTGATCCTGGAGGTTGGAGGCTGGTTTATATCCTGACCTGGAATGGGGGAAGTCCATGCTAAACCCAGTGATTGGAGGCTGTATTAACTGGGTCTAGGATCCCAAAAAACCCTAAAAAGGCGTTTTTTTCACCAATGAGTGCGGTATGTTATTTGAGCACTAATACGGTGTCAACACGGGTCAAAGGCTCTTTGGAGAAGGACTTTTTCAATTTTATTTTATTCACCTTATTCTTTTTAACAGTTTGGAGTGGGACTAATTTATTTTATATATTTTTTTATTTATTTTGAATTTTTACACTATATAAGTTTTTTTGGTATAATTTTTCATTGAATATTAATTTTATTTTATTTGCACTGTTTTGATGTTTTATATTATATTTTTCTGGATCAACTTTACCTATAAATGTTAGTATCCAGTTATATTCTGTGTATCCAAGAAAGAATCCAGGCCTTTTTTAAAGCAATCCACTGAGCTGGCCAGAACTAACTCTTGGGGGAGTCTATTACACATTTTTACAGCTCTCACTGTGAAGAAACCTTTCCGTGTTTGGAGATTAAATCTCTTTTTCTCCAGACATAAAGAGTGCCCCCTTGCCCTCTGTGATGATCTCCGGGTGAATAACTCTACACCAAGTTCACTATATAAACCACTGATGTATTTATACATGTTGATCCTACCCCCTTAACCATTTCAATACTGGGCACTTATACCCCCTTTCTGCCCAGACCAATTTTCAGTTTTCAGAACTGTCGCACTTTGTAAGACAATTGCGCGGTCATGCAACACTTTACCCATATGACATTTTTATAATTTTTTTACACAAATAGAGCTTTCTTTTGGTGGTATTTAATCACTGCTGGGTGTTTTACTTTTTGTGCTATAAACAAAAAAAGAGCAAACATTTTGAAAAAAAAGTTTTTCTTTGTATCTAATATGAAATTTTGCAAACAGGTAATTTTTCTCCTTCACTGATGTGCGTTGATAGGCAGTACTGATGGGCACTGATAGGCAGCACTGATGGGCACTGATGAGGTGGCAGGGATATGCAGCACTGATGGGCACTGATAGGCGGTATTGATAGGTGGCACTGATGAGCTGGCACTGATAGGCGGCACTGATGGGCGGCACTAATGGGCAGCAATGATGGGTTGCACTGCTGGGCACAGGTGGGTTGCACTGCTGAGTGGCACAGGTGGGTGACACTGCTGAGTGGCACAGGTGGGTGGCACTGATGGGCACAAGTGGGTGGCACTGCAGGGCACATGGGTGGCACTGCTGAGTGGCACAGGTGGGTGGCACTGCTGATGGGCACAGGTGGGTGGCACTGATGGGCACAGGTGGGTGGCACTGCAGGACAAGTTGGTGGAACTGCTGGGCACAGGTGGGTGGTAACTCTAGGCACAGGTGGGTGGCACTGGTGGGTGGCACTGCTGGGCACTGATCATCAGTGCCCTGATGATCAGTGCTGATCCCTTTGCTGACAATTGCCTGTTCTCGGCAGTACTTTCCTCACACTGTGACAGCGTGAGGAAAGTGCAGCCGATAACCGGCAACTGTATTTGCCCAGTGATCTCTGTGTCATTGGACACAGCTGATCACGTGGTAAAAGGCCACACATGATTGGCTGTTTACCGTCAGCTATGTCCATAGGATCTCTGGATCTCGGCACTGTTGTCAGAATGGTGACCATTAAGCTGGATCTTCACCTTCAAGAATAGCAGCATTTTCGGGGGTTGAGCTCATGAAGGTCTTCCTGATCTCTCGTTGTCTTCCAGTGATGTTCTTCCACTCTTAAAGCACACGTGCCACTCAAAACACCTCAAACGACTTATTGCATAATTGCCATAAACTTGCTGAATTATGTCAAACATCTCTGTAGCAGATTTTCCCAGTTTCAAGCAGAATTTTACATTTGCTCTTTGTTCTAACTTGCTGTCCATGATGAAATAGCAGATGTGGTAACGCATGTGGTCAGAATAGCACCAGTTGCACAGCTCCCGATATATACAGGATGATGTCTTTTGGCACACTGGCCTATCAAGGTTGGTGCTTCCCATGACTGTGCATGTAACCTTGTGCTGCCATCTTGAAACTTTTGATACCGCCTTGAGATAGCCTTGTGATTGTCTGAGACCCTTGCTTTTGGTTACTTGTATTTTAACGCGTAATGGGAACTCTCTGCTCTATTTATTCAGTAACACAGTAATACAGGAGAGTTGTTAACCTCTTCACACCAGCACCTCCCAGCCCTTTAAGGAATTTCAGATGCCTGGAGGTGGGGCGGGGTTTCAGGGTCATGTAACAGCCGCGATTAGCTGTCATGGTGGTCACATGGTCGGAAAAGGTCCCGATTGCAAGGGGAGATCGGGACCTTTCCATGAGACACTGACAAATGTGCTAGGAGCACAGAGTGTGCGTGCTCTTAGCACATATGTCTTATGAAATGGTATGCAAATATGCGCCTGCTGGGCGTCAAGGCCCAGCTGCAGAGAGGACGCATATTTGCGTATGGCCAGCGTCAAGGGGTTAAGCTATCCATAAAAGGGCAGTAAGAGACTTGCCTAATTGTATTTTCCAACATGTTCATTGCTTGGACAGGACTACTGCCGTTCTTTTTTTTCTCTGCACTGATCACATCTAACTTATATAGCTTTTGCAAATTGAGTACACTTTTCTTACAGTTAAGGATAACATTCAAGGCCCTATTACTGTATCAAGAAATATGCTTTGTTAAAAGATTTGCTCATGTATGACTTCGGGTGATTGGAGAGTCTTCAGGCAACAAGAACAATTTATACTATAACATATATATACCATAGTTGTCGTGGTGATAAAAATGTATGACCATGTGTCAAGCATTAGCAATCACCTACTGCTTCAGCGAATGGAAAAAAAAGCTGCACCTGTCCCACCACACTGCACTTATAATTGAAATATAATTTTGGGTGGAGCACTCCTTTGACCCTTTAACACACAAAGCCTTATTTACTGTTGTGTAAAGTGAGGACAAAATAAACGTGTTTAAACATCCAATCTAAAATTTAAATCAAGGCACATTCACTTTACCCACTTGCCCTCCAGGGAATTTACCCCCCTTCCTGACCAGGCCATTTTTTGTGATACGGTGCTGCGTTAATTTAAATGACAATTGCGTGGTCATGCAACGCTGCACCACAATGATATTTATGTCCTTTTTTTCCCACAAATGGAGCTTTCTTTTAGTGGTATTTGATCGCATCTGTGTTTTTTATTTTTTGCGCTATAAACAAAAAAATACAGACAATTTTGAAAAAAAAAAACAATTTTTTGGCTTTTTCCTATAAAACATATCCAGTAAAAAAAATGTAAAAATCTAATTTCGTCATAAATTTAGGCCAACATGTATTCTGTTGCATGTCTTTGCTAAAAAAATCCCAATATGTGTAAATGAATTGGTTTATGTGAAAGTTATAGCATCTAAAAATGGCGGTATATATATCGGAATAGTTTTTTCTTATACTAGTAGTGGTGGCGATCAGCGACTTATAGTGGGACTGCTGGACTGCGGCGGGCATTCTGACACTGGGAGGAACTGACTAACTGTAACTGACATCCCCAGTGACACTAATAGAGTGATCAATACAATAAAGAGCACTAACACTGCGCTAATGACACTGGGCAGGAAGGGATTAACATATGGAGTGATCAAAAGGTTACCTGTGTGCTGTGTGTGCTTTCACATTATGTGCTGTGTGTGCTTTCAACTGTAAGTACACTGCTTTGTATGGCTCTGCTATGCAGAGCCATACAAAGCAGTATGCTGGAGCTGACATTGGAGAGATCTGTATTGTTTACATACAGACCTCGACTCCGTCAGTGATACTTGGCAATCGCCAGGTGCCAGTGGGGAATCTCCAGCCAGGACCCAGTGATAGACAGCAGAAACCTCCAATGGCGGTGGGCAAGAGGTTACACTATAGTGAATCGGGTCCTGTGGCCTGTTACAAAGTAGAGTCTAATGTCAGGTCTATCCGTCTAGCATCTATTTACTGGTTGATTTCTGACGAATGTACCTCTTGGAGATTTTTGCTCGATCAACCAATACAGCTGCAGTGCTGATCAGTGTTTTCTGACAGCAGAGGAATCTTGCTGTCATAATACAATGGCACAGTGGGCAGGATTCCTCCGTCCACCTAACATGTGTGGATGGAGAAATTTGTTTTTTGGGGGGGATTTTTTTGCTTTTTTTGATCAGCCCGACGGCTGATCGAATAAAAACAAAGCATCTATGGCCAGCCTGTACACTCTTCTAAGAAGGTCTCCAATTCCTATTATTATTTTTCAAAGCCCTATTGGACTGAGTATGTGCTACAAATAGAAAGCTAAATTGAAAAAAGCAGTCACTTTACTTTTAATTGTGATTAAAGGGTTAGTTCAATTTTGATGACTTTTGGCAAAAACATTTCCAAGCATTACAGTATCCTAAATACATTAACATGCAGTGTTCCATTTTGTAAATGAATGCAATCCACTGCCTTCCCCTCTCCATCCTGCAGATGAAAGAATGTATCGAGTGTGGGATGTGCAGCCCCAGAAACTCAAGAATAAGCACTTGGCTTTGTTCCTTACTCACACATGTGCAGTCTGCTCACCATTCTACAGGAGAGCGGACTGTGCATGCATGGGTAGGAAACAAATTTGTGAGTTTCTGGGTCTATGCACCCAACTCCCAGTATTTTCTGCCATCTGCGGCACAGAGGAGGTCAATGAAATGAACAGCTTAAAGTGGAGTTCCAGCCTTTTTTCCCCCTAAAAACACCCCCACGATGGTCGCAGCTTATATAATACATTCTGACATATGTAATAAATGATAAATGTCTTTTTTGTTATATTATTATGCAATGTACTGCATCACCTCTGTAGCAAGTGTGCTGTCATCTTCAGTGTGGGCATATGAAGCCTGCTCGTAGCTCTTTCCGGGATATGGTGCTGCTGGCTACCCAGTATGCACCTACCGATCTCACGCATGTGCAGTGCATGCAAAGTGCAGCACAGTCATCTCCGCTTATCTCCACCTGGCATCTTGTCATTTCTGGTTTGGAAATACCATGATGCTAGAAGCAGAGGCTGCCCATTGACTCCTGGGATTGATGACACTTATAACCCAGGAGCCAACGGGTGGCCTGATATGACGTATCTCGCCTTGGTGAGGTATAGCGGAATTGAACCTGTTTAATGGACAAAAAGGCAATATGCTTTTAAAAAAAAAATTTTCAAACATTACTGTGATCGGCAACGCAGGGGGGGAAGAACTTCAAAAATTGGGTGGAACGTCGCTTTAAAAAGTAAGCATTCTTTTTCAAAATTGAATGCTGCATGTTAAAGTGGATCTAAGCACTCCTATCCTTTATAGCCAGGGAAACCACCATCTTAGCCTTGGCTTGATCTGCAGTTGCCACAGTGCTACACATGTAATCAGTTATGACACCAACCATGTGATAGCTTGACAGTTCATTCGAGAGCACAAACAACTGTGACAGTTATCATTAATGGCATGACTAAAATGTAACTGTTTTGGTGGGTTTAGTTCTGCTTTAAAGTACTGAGGATGCCTTTAATGCTTGGGGATATGTTGGACAAAAATCAGTAAAGGTGAACCCTTTAATCACATTTATCATACAATTCTCAATAAACTCAAAACGTATGGACTGTAATAAATAAACTGTAACAAAACTGGAAGTGTGATTTAGCAAATGTAATTTAAATTAACATTTTCTGCCCTCTACAGCACAGGATACCTTTAAGCACAAGAATATAAAATGACTTCAGCATCAACTGATCAATATGGACATGTTCAATTTGCCAAGTTTGTCCAAGCTGTATGTTCTTATAATTCTATATCATGCCATCACAGGTACTGACAACAAAGCATGTAATTACTACAATAAAAAGGAGGGGAGAAACACTTTACCATGTGTATGTTGTGCACTTGTTTTAGCAGTTGATTTGGATTCTAGAGTGATTTATTAAAGGCCATTAGCTGGAATTGATGCTTAATGACAATTGCCATTGTGGACAGTAGATCTTCAAACAGTTGGTGACCTCCCTCAGCTACACCTGAGGCTGTTAGTTACCAATATTCAGCCATTATCATGTCACAATAGCCCTGTCCAGAGTGTGTAATTACTGTAATGACAGCTCTCAGTGGCCACATAAGGGGTAAAGCTACAATGTAGACAGTCAAAAGTTAAACAATTTCACAGACTGGTTACTATTACGAATATCTGTTCTTTAATCTCTTTGTGAGATACAGTATGTTTAAGAAGTGTCTATATATTCATTAAGTATGTCTCCTTGTGTCCTCCTCACCTGTAACCTCTTTAATGACCTCAATGCATACTTTTCCGTAATTATTTTAATTATATCTCACAAGGTGTTCTAAAATGTCATATTACGGTTCTCTGTGAAAGACAAAAAACTTAATGTGCAACTACACTGTATCTAAGCACCACATCCCAAGAAACACTATTTAGTTCATTTTTATTATTCAAAATTGTGATGGGCAGAACACCCCCCTGTTCAGTTCATGGTCAAACATCTGAACCTACAGAATGTTCGACTGCAAACTTTGAACACCAACAGCTTACTGAACGGAATCTTACTGCATCTGAGTAAGTGGTAAGATACCATTCAGTTACTAAAATACCACGAGTTATATTATTAAGTCATGTGGTATTTTAGTGGTAAAACATTCATTATTGTTTCAGCTGTCAGTGGGGTTCCCGCTGGCAGCTGAATGTCAAAACAATTGTCAGCATTGCCAATTACAAAATGTAAAAAAAAATAGCATGGGGTTCCCCCTCCCAACCATGCCAAGCCCTTCAGGTCTAGTATGGTTTTTGAGGGGAAACCCCGTGCCAAAATTTAAAAAAAAGAAATGGGGTTTCCCCCCAAAATCCATACCAGATCCTCATCCAAGCATGCAGCCCAGCAGGTATGGAAAGGGGGAGACGAGTGAACGCCCCCTCTCCTGAACCATAAAAGGCTACATGCCCTCAACATGGGGGGGTGCTTTGGGGCAGGGGAGGCCCCCCCAAAGCAACTTGTCCCCATGTTGATGGGGACAAGCGCCTCTTCCCCACAACCAAGGCCGGTGGTTGTGGGGGTCTGTGAGTGTGGGGCTTATCGGAATCTGGGATCCCCCTTTGACAGATCCCGCCCCCCCATGTGAATGAGTATGTAGTACTCATTCACAAAAAAAAGTTTAGTGTAAAAAAAAAAAGGAGATAGTCTTTGAAAAGTCCTTTAATAAAAAATAAAAGTAAAAAAAACTGTCTTCTGAAGTAGATTCAACATCAATCACGGTGTCCGCCACCGCCGCTACCCCAAAAAAAAACCCTGCTCTGCTCTTGTTGCTGGCTCCTGGTCGTCTGACAGCTGCACCCCGATGACTGACCTTAAATACTGTCATGACGTTACAAGGGGACGGGGTTCACCCCACTCCCTTGTGATGTCATTCTGTGCTGTGATTGATCAAAGCATTGCACCTGACAGGTGTATTGCTTTGACCAATCACAATGCGCTGTCAGGGCGCAGTGCAACGTGGGGAGTGGTAGGTGAATAGCCCGTTCAGCGAACACATGAGCTATGTTCGAGTCAAACTTAGGTTCGAATCGAACTTAGAGCCCAACACTAATTAAAGTAAACTCCCCCATCCATCCATGTCTTCAAGCTTTATTTTGCTGATAAATCACTTTGGGAAACACCTACTAGCATTTCTGGCAGCGCCCATCTTGAGTAAAGGCAGATGATTCATGTAGTATTTACTTCCTGGAATCCATCTGCCCTTCGCAGGCAGGGGGGTGTACTTAGCTGAGAAAACCCCTCCTCTCCTTCTCAAGATTCCTGGGATGTGTGACATAATTTGCCTAGGCAAGAAAACCAGGAAAAAACTGAAGGAATGAAAAAAAAATTAAAACAGGTAAATATGAAATACTTTCCTATTTACTAATGCTAGCAGCTTAAAGATTAAAAATAGTCAATGTTGATTGAGAGAGTGAAGTTCCACTTTGAGCCTGGTGCGACTTGTCATACGAATTGACAGTTCGCATGACAAGTCTCAACTTATTGTTGGCAATGGAATCATTCAAATAGTTTCTGCACTATTTTTGATGATTTCAGGTGCGACTTGCAGAGACATCTTTGAGTGAAGTTGCACAGATATCAGGCAAGTCGCAGCTGAAATTGCACTGACCTGCAGCTTTGAAATCTTGCTACTTTAAGTGACATAGTGTGATTTCAAAGTCGCAATCAGTGTGAACCAGGGCTAAAGGGTATTATGATTATTAAATGTTATTTCTATTGTCTTGGCTTAGCTGACCAGTAGTATAATATATGCAATGACAATGTAGCAGGAAGTTTCCGCATGCAGTGATTATTAAAAGAATGGGCAGAGCTGTCCTAATTTGTTGAAGGCCATGTCAGGGTGGCCATTATTTCCTGTACAAGGCACAAATAGCTCTGCTATATTGAAACACTGCCTGGCCCTGGGCCAGGTCACTATAGTGAGAAGTGAGTTAAGACTGCTACTGAAGTCTGCAATTATATTTACAATCACTGTTTTTCAAACTTTTTTCAGTCACTGTGTCTTTGAAAAGTATTTTAAGTCACTAGGCACCCCAGTCTAAGGTTTGGTTCCCATTACTGTGGTCAGGGACGTGCAACAAATCATGCACATTCCTGACATGCAGACAATTGTGCTGTTCTTTAGCAGACATGTAGGGGTGCCATCAGGGACGGACTGACCATTTGGAAACTTGGGCACTGCCCGAGGGCCCGGGGTCAGTAGGGGGCCTCACGAGATGCCCTTGGTACCTTTTTCATAGGCTTTTTTGAGTTTGGGCAAGGACACAGGAGCCCCATGATCCCCTGGGGGCCCAATGAGTTGTCAGTCCACCCCTGGGTGCCATTATTTCTTAATGGTACCCCCAAGCATTGGCAAGCACGGAGTGTGTTAGAATGCACCAAATCGGTGGTGTGCAATTTTAACAAAAAGGTCAGGAACTTCTTTCTCTATGTTCCTGTGAGTAGGGCTGCAGCTGCACAGATGTGAACCAAAGGTTTATTCACACATGAGGATGGGGGTGGTAAAACCAAGCTGTTTAGTTACCTTTTTTACCATCCCACAATTGATCCCCCTTTAGCTGCAGCAGCTAGGGCCATACACAATGTGTGGCAGCGGCAAGAATAACCCCAGGTGAACGGGGCCACCCCACAGCTGCATGTATTGCACACGGTTGTGGAAAGATGTGCTCTATTTAGGGGGTTAAAACAGTTTGTCTAGCCACCACTGCACATTCTCTCAATTCCCTACTGCAGCATTAGCTGTACCACTCCCTGTGGACCACACAGTGTGAATGTGGCCGGAACATGAACAGGTAAGTGTAAGCCTTTACGGAAGTGGGGGCAGGGGTGGGGGGGTTAAATAAAGGATAACTATACATAAGTATAGTTATCTTTTAAAGGGAGCAAGTCAGAATCAAATTATTGGAGCTGTCATTTCTAACTTCTTCTCAAAAATGAAGCTATCATCCTTACATTTGGTTAATTCTTTAGGAAGATCATCTCATCTGTGAACATCTTGTATTTTTCCCTTATCCATTATATGCAAAGTTGGTTAAATATGGTCAACAGTGTAGATCATGAAATCTAGAACAGGCTGTATAAAGAGATTCATATTACCCACAAGGCAACCTAGGCAGGTGCCTAGGGCTCAGTGGATGTCCAGGGGGTTCAACTCCATTGTTCATGCCCCTGCAGTAAACCAGGAAGATTGCACAACTGGTCAAAGCTGTGCACCTGCCTGTTAATTTACAAGGGAGGAATCTTTTTGTGTTTGATAGGACCATGACAGTACATAAAGTACAAATGGGATGGCTAGTCTGTACTTCTTGGAATCCTTATCCTCATCAATGCCAGTGGAAGAGAAGGGGGATGAGGCAATGCTGATACCCTTCCTAGGGCCCCATTCTTCCTTAATCCATCTCTGTGTCCAAGCTCAGGTTTGGTGAGTGGACCCCTAAGCTACAGATAAACATGACAAGACATTCTCCCTATCTAGCCATTTTCAGCTGGATTGGGTGACAATTTCATGTCTGTGAATCCAGAACACAGCCTTCTCTTGTCCACTTTGCAAATTGTGGCTCTCTAATAAAAGTCTGCCAGCAGCTTCTCCTAGCATGGTGCTCCTAAGCTCCTCTCTGCTCTCTGATGACAAAGGTGAAACCAAGCTTAACTATCATAGGGACCTCTACACAGCAAAGGTGCTGGGTGATAGAAAGATCATGCCTGAATGTGTAACCCTCCTCTTTTCCTATTTATGAATATACTATTTACACAAAAGTGGGAAGCAAACAGTTATCAGTTCTAAAATGTACACAGAAAGAATAGTGTAAGCTATGGACAAATCTGACACAGTTGTGCAACAGTCTCATTTTGTATGAGGCATTGCAGCAAAAGAACACTTCTCATTTTCTAGGGCAACCATTTAGAACAATAGCAGACATTCTACATGTATGGGGACTGAAGGGTTAAAATGAGTTTCTTATTAGCAATATTTTTCTAGTCAGAGCATCTATTTAAATTAGAATTCCAGGATTTATTTGTTTTTGTCTAGGGGTGAGGAGAGCAGGGAAATACTTACCTAATCTGCTGATTCTCCCAGCACAGAGCTGGACCCTGCCACTCCTGACCCCCCACCCCCCCACCACCAGTCTAGCGGTCTTGTGCACTGGACTGTTCCTGACATCATCATGCCCATAGACAGGGCTCTGAGGAAGAGGTTAAGACCTCGATACACGTTAGCCTGTTGGAAGTCCAGGGTTTCATTTTTTTGGACTTCTTTGCAATGTGGATCGGACACCGCTGTTTAGTGTGATGTGCCTTTGACCTGGTTGACTATTGTAAGTACGATACCTACTTTTTATCCTTCCAATAAATGTTTTACGATAATGCACTAGACCGGCGAGCCCTCTGTTTATTTTTCTTTGTATCCAGTGACATTGGATTACCCCAGTCTGTTGAGGGCAGCAAGGAAAGCATTTTCCAGGATATCTGTGATGTTACCATAACCCTAGCCGAGTCTATCCCGAAGCGCAGGAATACAGAGTTTGCTGTGTGCCCATAGACTGGCTCTGGATGTGTAGACGGCAGGAATAGTCCACTGCTTGACATGGGGGAGTGCCATTTTCCAGAGGATCGAAGGATCAAGTGCATATAGCCTTTCTGTGTGCCCCTGGACAATACGAGCAGAGAAAACAAAATCCTGGAGTTCTACTTTAAGCTTTAACAAAACTGGTGCCCAGAGTCTACTTGTATCCTTGTGGGAGTGATTCTGATTCAGTAGAGGAGAAACAAAAGTCTGCGGCAGAGTTAACCCCTGGGGTATTATTGGAGTAACCCAACAGGGACCCAACAGGTGTACAGGGTAATGCCATATGGGACCACATGGGATAAGGATAGAAAAGAGCCCACCTCATCACTTCCGACTGGGGCTCAAGGGAGAAGGAACAGACAAAAGTAAGGATGTTTATCTGCTTAGGGGCTTAGCACTGGAATGAGTGTGGGTTGCTATGTGATCCAGAGAGTGCTAGTAAATGTAGTAGTCTACTATGGGAATATTATCAAATTCAAATGATTTATTTCCAAACATAGGGTTTGATTTATTAAAGGCAAATAGGCTATTTACTTTGCAAGGGAAGTTGCACTTTGCAAGGGAAGTTGCACTTTGCAAGGATGTTTTCCAAGAGCTTAGTAAATGTGATGAAATTCACTTTACAAAGAATTCCCAATCATGTACAAGGAAAATAGAAAACAGCATTTTGTTTGTTCATGAATGGATGATAGAAGTCAGCAGAGCTTCACTTCATTTACTAAGTATTTGGGCTAACTCTCTTGCAAAGTGAACAGTCAATTTGCCTTTAGTAAATCATCCTCATAGCCTTGGCAAGAAGCAACATTGCCGCTGAAAGAAATAGAGCACTAAGGGATCCAGACTGTCCATTTACAGAGTCCTTCACTTTATGCACACCATTTATGTATATATAGCAAAACAGGTGCTGGTTTTGAATGTGGTTTGGCAAAAAGCAACATACAATAGAAAAATCATCTACCTTTTGTTTTGTTTTGTTTTTTTTTGTTTGTTTGTTTTTTTGCATATACTAACTTTATTCAAATGAAAGGGAGATAGACACCATACAGTATACTCTGTTGCAGATGACGACTTTTAGTTTGTATACATTTTGTTTGAGTTTACTGGAATACCACTGTGCTTTTCAAAAGATTGCTTCTAACCAGGGGCTGACTGACAACTCATGGGGCCCCCGGGCAATAGGGGATCATGGGGCCCCTGTGTCCTTGCCCAAACTCAAAAAAGCCTATGAAAAAGGTACCAGGGGCATCTCATGGGACCCCCTACTGATCCCGGACCCTCGGGCAGTGCCCCGGTTTCCAAATGGTCAGTCCGCTCCTGCTCCTAACTGCAGTAATATTGTATTCTGTTTGCTGTATACTTTCATTACTGTATGGCACAATAACTGATTTAGGGGGTGACAGGGGCGGACTGACCATATGGAAACTCGGGCACTGCCCGAGGGCCTGGGATCAGTAGGGGGTCCCATGAGATGCCCCTGGTACCTTTTTCATAGGCTTTTTTGAGTTTGGGCAAGGACACATGGGCCCCATAATCCCCTATTGGCCGGGGGCCCCATGAGTTGTCAGTCCGCCCCTGGGGGTGACACCCCTAAATGTCTGTTCTTTTTTTTATAACTGCATACACTAGCAGTAGAAGTTTTAGATGTACTTTCTCTGTAATGTACATTTTGCTATAAAATTAGCAATCTTAATAAAAAAGTATTTGAAAATAAAATCACTTACTTTATCGAATGAGGTAAAGCTGTACTGACTTCCATTAACTAATCATCTACCCTTTGTGTGAACATAGTCCATATCAGACCATCAAATGTATCCAAAAATCATTAAGCATATTATAAATCCAATGTTTATTATGTTATATGTTTCTGGAACCTGTCTGGATGCTTGAAAGATGATAGGTGTGGTAAATAAATTTATAATCACAAATTGATGTAATGGTGCCTATAGACTTGTGTAGGTAGATCAGTTTTGTGTTTAGCTGTCAACGTGTGTATCAGGTTGTTTGATTAAGACTGTGTTTGCAAATCCCACTGAGAATATGTGGGTTGAATAGCTAATATGAAGCGTGCCTGTGCTTGTATGTCCCACAGAAACTCATCCTGCCCAAGATAACCCATCTGCATGCTGACTCACAGACTCTGCCCTTCTCTGTTGCATAAAGCACAGCCTTCATGTACTGATACTGTGCTGCCTAATGTCATTCCATCCCCACATTGCACATAGACCAGGTATCCAGCTTTGTCATTGTGCTGTACTGTTTCAGTATATGTAGTCCATTATTAAATTAAGTAAATTCATTTTCATTTAATTTTCTAGAACATAACTGGGTTAAAATAAGTAAAATAGCACAGGACTATTTTTTTTTCTTTCTTTTTGTTTGTTTTTTTTTCAGAGTGGCCCCTCTTACTAATGCATTTGGGGGTCATTAAATCTTTCTTTTTATTCATCCTGTGCAGCATTTACAAATCTGACTGGTTTTTAAAGCCTGGGTTCACGCTGATGTGGTGCGGAATTCGCAGCAGTTTCTTTGCGAATTCCACACCGCATCACAATCACACCCCGTTCATGCGAACCACTGAAGATGTGTATGTTAAGTTAACAACACCACAAAATCGGTCCTCAAAACGTGGTGTGATGTGCAAGGGTGTGAATACTCATGCAATCCGATTCTAGTGCGGACCAAAATAAGGGTGCACCTTTTTGGTGCAGATACGGTGCGTATGGCTCAAATGTATGGCTCAAATCGCAGCGCACAGCATTCGCATATGATTTGCACAGGAATGCGGTGGGGACCCTGTGCGAATCACATGTGATATGCCGCACCACACAAGTGTGAACCTAGGCTAACGCAAATCAGACTGTCTTAGACTCTTCCTCAGGCTTGAAGAAAGAAAAGAAGGAGCGCACTCACCTCGTGCATTACAGTGATAAAAAGGAATTTATTTAAGAATGACAAATGTATATACTCACAAGCCAAGATTCATAAAACAAGCTAGGAACCAATGTGACAGTCCGAGCAAATGGTAGTCTGGCAACAGGGTATGCCAATGTGTTTCGGGAGACGTACTCCCTTCTTCAAGGCTTCTTCCTCAGGCTTGTTGTGTAATGAATTTTAACTATTTTATCAATAAAATGATACAGACATAAGTGGTATGATGTGAATCAGCAATCAGATGTCAGAATCCTGGCCATGCTTAGGAATCTCACATTTGGGTGTATGCCTTTTTTTTACCATATGTGAATACAGGGACAATCTTTGGTAAAAAAAAACAAAAAACACACCCGTCAATAGGGTTTATTTCTTTTATTCTCATCACTTTTTATCTTTAAGCACTGTAACTTCCAGTTTGGGCAGCCATGCAATCCATGTTGCCATGGTCACTTGTACTATATTCTTAGGAATACAAGTTCCTTGATGCTTCCTACACTTTCTGACTTGCACAGGTCTTCAAGGAAGGCTGTACATGTCTTCAGCATGTGCTCTTGTAGTCCCAGATGGGACAAATGGAGGAGGGTGACAACACTGTGCCTGCAGGCAGAGACCGCTAGGCAATGCTGTCACCCTTCAACAGGGAATGCCTTTGAATAAAATAAAAGCACAGAGAAATTTCAACACAAAGAAAGACTCATTGTTACATTATAATCAGCACTCTATCTACAGTGAAAGGTAACAAAGATCAATTTATTTTTATAACTTTAATTTAGTTATGCTTTAGGGCCCGTTCACACTGGCGGTGTACATTACACTCTGTATATCGGCCTCCCACTGGTATGCCTTTGTTTTTTATCTTTGACTTTTCATTCATCTTTACGTACCACAGCATGCTGTGTTGTGCTTTTTGCGTCATAACATACACTTTGTTGCGTAAAAATGCATGGCACACCAGCACAGTGCATTGGTGTACACTGAACCAATGCAACATAAGGCAAAGTGCCTTGTCTATGCGTTAGTCAAGGTTACCTAGCAGGGTCCAACGTATATAGTGTGCTTGGGTCCTTAATGTCTGTATGGGCTATTCAGATCACTCTACTGTACTGCAGTAGAGAGAAAAAAAATAAAACATGTAGGTTACAATTACGTATGGTATCATATTCTTTTGATGGGGGAAGCCAAACTTTTTTTTTTTTTTTTTTTTAAATCAATGTATGTGGAATAAAAAAAATAGCATGCCATGTTAAAAGCAATTTAAATTGATATTAAATCTTCCATTTTTCTTTAATTAAAATTTCATGCCATATTTACCAGCTTTGTGCAATGGTTTTGCAAAGAGCAGCCCCAATCCTTCTCTTCTCGGATCCCCCACCAGCACTCCTGGCACCTCCCTCAGCCGAGTGCCCTCATAGCAAGCCACTTGCTATGGGGGTACTTATGCGGGCTCTCATGCCACCCATGCGTCCATTGACACAGACAGTGTGGATCAGCTGCACCGCCTGCTCCCTCATCATAGGACTTGATTGGCAGGAGCAGGAGCCAATGCTATCAATCTGCCCAGTGAGGAGGGACAGAGCCAGGAGAGCCGCTACTCTCATATACAGCGCTGGATCGAGATCTATCTCAGGTAAATATAAGGACGGGGGGGGGGCGCTGGGGAAGATTCTCTGCAACAGAAGGTTTTTTAACTTAAGGCATAGGACGCATTACTGAACTGAACACTAGGAAGACTCTTTAACTATCTTGTTGCACTGCACAAAAAATGTCCCACAGAATTTCTAATGCTGATGGTGATTTGAATTCTCCCAGAGTCCAACAGCTAAAAGCTAAACACAGTCACTCACCCTCCAGCACATGGACCACCATTGGAAAGTTGGACACTCTTTTTCCCAACTTCCTCCTGCCTGTCTCCAGTGATCTCTCTCTTGTCCCAAATTGACTCCAGGACTAAGCTTGCAAATAGGCCGCCCAGCTAAGCCTAGCTGGGACCTCAATGTCTTCATAAAGGCTTCTCTAGCACTCCTGCCCCAGGGTTCTCCCTCCTCAGGTAGGACTAGACCCAGGAACACTCAGTCCCCTGCCTCAGGCCTCAGACTATGTATTGGATCTCCCACCACCTACTGGGCACACCTCCCCAGGGACTGGCTAGAGTTCCATAAATATTCAGGATGCCCACTATTATTTGGATGCCCAAATATTCAGAGCAGCATCCTGTGAGACACTGAGAAGGCCTAAACAATCAACCCCTGCTCCAGTTATTACACAGGAGCTAACTAAATTTACCTAACAGCCTACACTACTCTAGAAGGGTGGTACACATGCAAGGAGAAAAAACAGCATTTTTGCTTGCACATTATTGGCTGATGGAAGTCAGCAAAGCTTCATCACATTTACTAAGCTCTGGGGCAAATTCCCTTTTAAAGTGCACAGCCTATTTACCTTTAGGAAATCAACCCCCCAGATAAGCAAAAGACTAGAATCAAGGGAATGGACCCTCTCATAGGTTTTATTAAATCATCTGTTTTCAAAGTCAATCTGTAAGATGGTCAAATCTAGCCAGGATCACAGATCAGTGTCAAAATCCCAAGGAGCCCTACTTTTTCCATTGCAAGATTTTCTTTAGTGCTGGACATGATGAAGCTATGTAGGGTGTTGAACATGTATAGCTCACCCTAACTTGCCAGGTCTTTTCACATGTCGTTCATCTGATACTATATTTAGAATGCATTCATTTATTAGGATATCTGCAATTTTATTGTAGACATTTGGCCAAGGGGAGTATTAGTTGTCACCCTTGTTCAGCAATTGTCCATTTGGCTGCTGCCATTATAAATAAAATACCCATTCTATGATGTTTAGATAAGAGTAAAAGTTTTGCACAACTGACCCACATGGCTTTTTATAGGTAGCATAACAGAGTTGCTAACTTTCAGATGTGAACAACTGCAAATATAACAGATTTTTTAAATCACAAAAATGGCCCAATAGCCTTAAAAACATTTGCCACAACTTTTCAATGTGTTTGTTGTGATTAAATTAGTTATTACTGGCCTTTTAAATGTATAATAATTTAGTTATAGTAGAGATGCTGCCATTTTTTGGTATATAACAAACTTGCTTTCTCTGGGTATTAGTGTTTCTGCCTTCTTCATTGCTTGGCTCAAGGGAACTAATGTTTTGGGAAAGGATAGCACAGTCAACAGACACAAACATAAATAACCACTTGCCCCCCAGAGGATTTACCCCCCTTCCTGACCAGGCCATTTTTGTGTTATGGCGCTGCGTTTTGTTAACTAAAAATTGCGCAGTCATGTAATGCTGCACCCAAATGAAATTTACATCCTTTTTTCCCATGAATAGAGCTTTCTTTCGGTGGTATTTATCACCTGTGTGTTTTTTATTTTTTGTGCTATAAAAAAAAAATTTACCGACAATATTGAGAAAAAAAACAAGATTTTTTACTTTTTGCTATTAAACATGTCCGGTAAAAAAAATCAAAAAATCAAATTTCATCATAAATTTAGGCCAAACTGTATTCTGCTACATGTCTTTGCTAAAAAAAATCCCAATACATGTAAATTAATTGGTTTGCATGAAAGTTATAGCGTTTACAAATGGCGGTATATATACTGGATTTTTTCATTTTTTAAATTTTTGCTAGTAATGGGGGCGATCAGCGACTTATAGTGGGACTGAGACGGGCATTCTGACACTGGGGAGAACTGACTTGGTGTCACTTACATCCCCAGTGACACTAATACAGTGATCAGTGCTAATTACAAGCACTGACACTGTACTAATGGCACTGGGCAGGAAGTGGTTAACATGTGGGGCGATAAAAGGGTTAACTGTGTGGTGTGTGCTGTTTCACAGTAAGCTGTGTATGCAGTGGTGTATTTAGGTTTTGTGCTGTCCTAGGCAACACAAAAATCGTCTGCCCCCATGGACACCGACCAACATCACCCCCCCTTCCCCCTCCGAAGAGAGAGCCTGACATTGACCAACAACAACCCTGCCCCCACCTGTGAGAGCATTCCATTATCCCCCTCTTCCCCCCGGTGATAGAAAGAAAGACACCCATCTTCACAGCTCCGTACATCTCTGGGAATGAGAGTCAGGCTCTACATACACCAACAAGCAACCTGCAGCCTCTCTTGGATCCCACCTGGTTCCCATGGCGCACGTGTTCCTTCTTCCATCCCTTCTTCTAGGGGGAGGTGCTGCCCCCCTGAAAAAGTCTGCCCTAGGCAAGTGCCTTGTTTGCCTTGTGGTAAATACACCCCTGTTTGTATGTGCTTTCAGCTGTAAGCACAATGCTTTGTATGGCTTTGCTATGCAGAGCCATACAAAGCAGAGTGCTGGAGCTGACAGGGGAGAGAACTGTATTGTTTTCATACAGTTCTCTTCCGCTGCCGGTAATACTCAGTGATCACTGGGTGCCAGCGAGTAATCACCAGCCGGGACCTGGTGATTGACAGCTGAGGCTGCGAATAGTGGCGCGGGTAGGGTGCTTGCGCGCGCTCCCTTGCCTATAAAAGCAAAATCACGTATTTATACATGATTTTGTGTACCACTGCTGCCCTGTAGCAGTATTTCTGCTATAGGGTGGCGGGAAAGTGATTAAAGAGCACCTTCTACTGCTTGTGTTAGTCACTGGGCCTTAGATAAAAACAAGTGCAAATACCTAGGGAGAAATCCCTATAAAAAATAAGTGTGTTTGTTCATATCAGTACATGGACCTCCATACATCCAACATCTATTATTGCTTAGTAAGGAATGAAAGTGCTGTCAATACAAATAAGCCAGCTTAAAAACTGGTATGTGTCACTGCAGAATGCATGCAGGAGTAACAGCAGATAAAATTGTGTGCTCGTCATGACCAAAGTGTAGATATATACACTTGCATTTTGTGTTACCCTTTTAATACTCAGTGATTTTTGACAGTTACGTTTAATGATATTATGCACACATCATGCCGTATTTTCCTACAGAAAAAATGTGGCTAACCAACATGCGATAACTCCAAAGATATTACATTTTGCTCTAGGTATGCTATCACTAATCTGGCATTCAGAGGTTGTATGTGCTGCTTAGTGAACCCAATTTCTTAGAGAATTAGCCAAAATCACACTTACATGTGCTGATACTTCTCTATGACTTTACATGCATGACCGGTCCTGGTTCTGTAACTCAACTCTAGTTGTTTCAATTTACCCCATGTTGGTATTATATATGTGTTATGTTTGCATTTTTGCTGGTAGAGTAAGTTCGTTAGCATATCTGGTGAAAAATATGTGGAACCAAGAATGCCTGCTTCTGTTCATTCCTTGAATATATAGGTATTAGCAACCCTCTAGCACCTTGTAAAAAATGTTTATATATATATATATATATATATATATATATATATATATATATATATCACTGATCTCTATGACCGTTAACAGGTGCAGTGAATACCATTGACTATTTCCTTACAATGGCATCTGAAAGTAGGTGTGACATATTAAGAAGCAAGTGAACTTGCTGTTCCTGAAGTTGATATACTGAAGGCAGAAAAAATTGACATGCGTAAGGATTTGAGCGAAGTGTAATGACTAGACAACTGGGTCAGAGCATCTCCAAAACTGCAGATCTTGTGGGATGTTCCCAATCTGCAGTGGTCAGGACCTACCAAAAATGGTACAAAGAAGGAAAACCGATGACGGGGTTATGGGTGGATAAGAATCATTGATGCCTATGGGGAACAAAGACTGGCACTTGTAATCTGATCCAATAGAAGGGCTACTTTAGCTCAAATTGCTGAAAATGTTAATGTCGCTTCTGCTAGAAAGGTGTCCAAACACACAGTACATCACATATTGTTGCCTATGGGCTACGTAGCAGTCAATATACCCATGCTAATCCATGCCCACAGTAAAGTGCCTACAATACGCACATGAACATCAGAACTGGACCACAGAGCAATGAAAGAAGGTGGCCTGATCTGATCAACTCAAGGATGGTCTGAGGAACACAGCAACAAGTTTGAGGGCTATAAATCCTGTCAGTTTATTTTTTGCCATCTGTGTCCCATTGAGGACATTTACCTTCACTTCCTGAACAGGAAGTGAGTGAAAATTCCTGCAAATGAAGAGAATTCATTCCAGGTCACCAGAACTAGTGTCCCCATTGGAAATTTCCACGCCTGTTACTTTTCTGTTGACAACCAAAAATGTAGGGTTTTCTTTTACTTTCACTTTCAATGATAATGGTAAACAGGACAAATAGAGAGATTCAATTACTCTAACGGGGGGGGGGGGGGGGGCACAGACTATAGAGGAAAAACCTAATAGGAGTTCCAATCCACATCCACTCTGTAGATATAACTAAACTCAAAAACATTTTTCCTGTAATTATACTTTAAGCAGATACTTTCTTCTGTTCTATTAAAATGTTACAGTAACATTTGCCTTAAGAATAACAAGAGGAAGATTACATTGACTGCACATTCTCCACACAGTCACAAGATGATTTTTAATATAATATTCACCAGACCAAGATGACTAATCACAATGTAATGCAAATTCAATGACTGCCTGTGCAGAGGCTTTGGATCTTGAGGCAGTAAAAGGCTACATTGTAAAATGTACCAAAAACACTTATATCTTGATAATCAGCTTTAATGTGATTTAATAGAGAGCTTCAACAATTATTAGTCCAGTTTGCCTTCCAATAAAATGTATTAAGAGAAATAGTAAAAATAAAGCAATATTGGTGTTGTGACCATTGCTTAGTGTTAGAACTACATTCCATAAGGATATTGGTCAGAAAAAGGCTGATGTGCAGGTAAAATAAATGATAGGTATGCTCTATCCTGGATAAATAATTTTTATTTATAGGCTACAATGTTATCTGCTAAAATGGCCATGAACAGTTAATGAATGTTGCTCTTTCACGTATGGTCCGGCCATGGAACGATCATATTTGTTGACTGCGGAATTGACATAAACACTTGCAATCTACTGTCATGTATGGGTAAGTAGATCACAGTATCACACTCATCTTGGAGGAACAGAAAGCTTTAAAAAAAAAAAGCTAAAAAAAGAAATCCGACCCATCCTAGCCTTATCTCACCGACTTCAGAGCATCAAGTATGCCTGCAAGGGTTTGTTGTACCCCATAGACATCTTGGTTATGACCCAGTTCCTCCCATTTCAGGTTTATTCCAGATGCCTCCAGAGTTTATGGGATGTATGATAATAAATACATAAATAAAAATACTAAACAATAATTCAGTGCATAATAACATGACATTATTATTAAATTATATTATCAAAATAAATGCTAATTTCATCAAGAGAAGTAGTTTGGCTGTCCAACTCATTAGGTTTTTATTACATAGAAACAATTTCTATTCATAAATGGACCTATACATATATACAACAACTGAGGATGAGGTAAGGTAAAAAAAAAAGTCAAATAAACTGCATGACTGTATAGAACAAATTGGACTCTTTTTAAGTGATTCATTCCAGATTTTACCTCTAAAACAATGCAGTTGCTTTATATACATTTATTTATTAAACCTAGATATACAGCAATTCTATACACCCTATTTAATTAAATGCATTCATAGATGTCATATTCATAACTCTGAATTGTTGCTTAATCTTTTATCATTCAACCACAAGCCTTCAACAAGCATAGACACGTTTTTGGTTTTGGCTAAGTTTCGCCTGAAGTCTGAGTTTCTTTAGGAAATTTTTTTTTTGCTACCTGTTTAGGGGAGGTGTTTGCCCTGCTATGGTTCATTCATATATCTGCTCTGGCTCACATAGGGTTAAGTGCTGCACCTGCTGAGGTGTGCCTGTCTTAAGGCACCTGTTCCATCGACCAATCAGCTCCGGAGTTATACAAAGAGCCCACCTGTCAGAAAAGATACCTGTACACAAATCCTCACACATAAATCTAAAACATCATTCTCCAGGGGATGCCTGTGCTTAACAAGAATTAGAGGAACAACACATTTTGGAGAAGAGCCATTTACAGAACTTTGAGGGAAAATGTCCAACGAACTAGAGTAAGTACTCATGATTACGTACACAGCTTTTGCTTTATTACAATGCTATACTAAAATACAACTTCCTGAAGCTGTACTGTATTACTATACAGTAGTTATTGTTTGTTTGTTGGTTTTTTTTTTCATTTTTTTTAGTTTGTGTTTTTATTTTTCTATTTTTATGTCTATCTATCTATCTATCTATCTATCTATCTATCTATCTATCTATCTATCTATCTATCTCAGCTATTTATCTGTATTTTTTAAGTATGTGTGCTTATTTAGTTGTGTATATTTGTGTATGTATGTATTAGTTATTTATTTGTATTGTTAAGCATGTGTGTTTGTATATGTTCATGTCTGTCTATCTGTCTAGTAGTTATCTGTCTGTATGTTTAAGTGTTTATTCATTTATTTGTGTATATTTTTATGTATGTATGTATATACTAGCTGTTTGTAATTTTAGGTGCATGGGTTTGTTTATGTTCATATCTGTCTGTTTGTCTGTCTATCGATCTAGTAGTTATCTGTCTGTATTTTTAAGTGTTTATTTATTAATTTGTGTGTATTTGTATGTATGTATGTAAATATTTGTTTGTATTTTTTAAGTATGTGTGTTTGTGTTTATCTATTTATCTATCTATCTATCTATCTATCTATCTATCTATCTATCTATCTATCTATCTATTATCTAGTGTTCTATGTCTAATGTTAAACTGAGAGTACAGCAGCATTTTTATTACAAAATATACTGTACGTAATTATTTACCAGTATGTTCTAATGCCTTCATTATCTAGCAATACATTTTTATAGTCTAAATTTATTTTTTTACACTCATGACTTTCATTTGTAAATACAGTCAGCCTGTATGCAAAACATAGAATATTTTTTTTTCATTCTTATTTTTATATCCTTAGTCTGCACATTTGTGTATATAGTAGATTTGTATACAAAATGTAAGATGCGTTTTTACTTCTTTTTAATACTTAATCTTTACATTTTGAAATTCTACAGATTGAATTCAGTTTTAAGCGAACCCCTAGGAAATAAACAATAAATCATAGCAAAATAGGCAATTTTAGTGATGTCAATATCTAGAGAAATAAAACTTGCATTTTAAGACCCACCAATATTTTGTTTAAAAAAAAATTAGTTCTTGCCAAGCTTTAGTGCTTTGTGATTTAATATGTGTTTTCTATAGCTTGCATTTGGTCTGAGCTAAATTAATTTTTTTTAAGATCTCATAAATTTGACTTTGCCTAGTGCAAGTGTTTTTAGCTCCACCAGCAATGATTTGCTTGTATTACCTATGGCAGTGGTCAGAGTGCCTTAAAAGTAAGGTACTCTTTGTAAAAATAAACTCTTTGTTAAAATAATAGAAGGTGACTATCCAAAGCAGAAGAGAGACTGATTGAATGAAGTGCATGTCAGATAACTCTTATTGCTCAATAAATGACTTTGGTTTGAAAGAATTTTTATGTGGAGCTGCATGCACTAAACTGGAAATTTATTTGAATTCCAGCAATAAAACAAATCCCTATAAAATAAAGACGGTATAATCCATCTAATTGGAGTCTCTTAAAACATGCATGCAACTATTAAACTCTTTGGTGTGGCACTTTTAGAAAGGTATTAACTCATATCTTTCCAAAGACTTTAGCAGGTTCAATGAAAATCCATTTTAAGACAAAACAGTTTAATTTTCTTGTGACAACTTGGCACCAAGAATACAAACGTTGGTTGTCTTTGATTTTCGAGTTTCGCTCTTGCTGTTCAACAGTTTCACCCAAAACATATTGGAGTATATGCTGGCTGCTTATTAGCATAGGAGTTGTACTTATTTGCATAGCCAAAGTTAACTGAAAGAAAGCTGTCTTGTGGTCCTATGCTAAATATTCAAAGTGCTTTACATGTCTGGAGCCACTTTGTAAGGTCCTTTAATTCTTAGTGCATGTAATTATTCTTTTGTTGGCCTTTAGAAGTGGTAGTATAATGTACCTCACACCCCATAACAGAAAATTGCAATTCTACTTAGTCATTTCAGTGGAACTGTACAATGGTTTTAAAAGTACAACAGTCTTCTAATAGAAGACTGTTGTACTTTTAAAACCATTGTACAGTTCCACTGAAATGACTAAGTAGAATTGCAATTTTCTGTTATGGGGTGTGAGGTACATTATACTACCACTTATAAGGCTCCCGTGCCCTTGACACGCAGGGAAGAAGTCCCTGCACTTCTCTGGAAAACGCAGCCAGCTCAGGAACCTTGGTTCTCAGTTTTCCAATGCGGGCCATGTGCCATTAGAACTAATGGGACCCGCCCAAGGGTCCGCATTTCTCTGTGCGGGTGGTGCGGCTGCACAGATTTTCATGCGGATCCGCAGCGGCACCACCCACACATATGTGAACCTAGGGTCAGAGGTAAAACCTTGATTAACCAAATGAACGGGTAAAATGAGAGGCAGAGGTTTCTAAAGTACTGTTATCATTTGGGCAAACGCAATTTTTGAAATGTCATTTTTTGTCACTCTTCATACTTTAGACCTTCACAGAGCATTCTGGCTTTCAAAAAGTTTGAAAAAATGAATTTTCCATAGTATTTATTTATTATACGTACTTACATAGCGCTGTCAATTTACGCAGCACTTTACATATATATTGTACACTCACATCGGTCCCTAACCCTCAAGGGGTGTACAATCTAAAGTCCCTAACTTACATTCCTACATACACATACTAGGGCCAATTTAGACAGGATCCAATTAACTTACCAGCATGTCTTTGGAGTGTGAGAGGAAACCGGACTACCCGGAGGAAACCCGCGCAAGCACAGGGAGAACATGCAAACTCCAGACAGGTGATGCCGTAGTTGGGATTTGAACCAGCGACCCGAATACTGCCAGGTGGAAGTGCTAACCATTTAGCCACTGTGCTGGCCAGTAAAATAAATACATGATCCTTTTCTACTGCCCAATGTTTTCTTGGGATCTTTGATATCAAGCAGGCATCATAAGGGACTACTTACCATTGCAAGCACTGCTGCTTACATTTTCTTGGTGGTTTAATTCTACTTTTAAATTATGATGTGCGCAATTCTAATTTTTGGGGGAAAATATATGAACAATACCTCTGACCTTGACTGTCTTCTATAACTTTTCTGAAAAGAAACTTTGTAATTACATCAATGGGGAAGAAAATTTCAGTCATTTGTATTTACTGTAAAATAGCAATAGACAAGAAATATTTTCCTGTCTTTATTTTAGATTTGTTTAAATCCACATCACACTACAATATATAGGCAGCAGCTATTGCTTTGACTGTGGCAGTATTAGTTTGTGTTGTATTGACTCTGTACCAAGACGGATCAGAAAAACTAGGCAGCAAATATTGTAAGAATGCAGGCACACACATAGATTGAACTACAATTTCGTTAGAACGGTCACACGGGCTCCAAAATGGCATCCACGTGAAGCATGCTTGTATTACTATTGTGCAATCTGGGCCATTTCTCAACTTACTAAGTAACCAGTCTCTGATATAGGTAGGAGATGTAAGGAAAAAATGATGATGTAATTATTTACCCCTACACATGCTAGTAGGCAAGGTGGCCTACTCCAAGAATAGCAAAGTCAACATAGGCCAGTCTTTCTGTATAGTTTTTTTTTTTGTTGTTGCTGAAGTTTCCATCAGCTTGACCTTTTTGTTGATAATCTGTTTTTATTTAATTACCTGCTGCTCAGGTATATAAATATACCTTTTTTCAAATGAGTAATAGTTCCAAAGTATTGCTTAATTTTCTACAAATAAAAATCAGTCTTTCTCAAACGTGCACTAGTAAATGTTTGTAGTGTATGTTATGCAAAATAAATCTGCAGACTGGCATAAGCTCATAGTTCTGTATGCCAAGAATAGTTTGGCTCATCAACTAAGACTAAAGGTAATACACCCAATTCAACAAGGCATAAAACTATAATTTCTGTCAACCCACCTACACACACTGTGCTACAGGTAACACACCCTTTTCATGCCTTCAGCTAGTCCATCAGACATTCAGTGACTTCATTATCATTCTTTTGTTGACACCATGTTCAAGCAGGATTCCGAATGATCTACACTACAATAGTTCAACAGTCTATCCCTACTAGAATCAATTGTGGAATTGTGGAAGACTATTCGTATTCACAGCTCTTGCACTAAAGAACCCTTTTGCAATTATTTTTTCCAGTTTGCAAAGTGTTCTGTTTTTGCAGTGAACAACTTTTCACTAAACTTTCTATATGGGTCAAATAAATGTAAAAAAATGAATATGGTAGAATGTCATAGACGAGGTGGGCACAACTCATGAGCACTACTGTACCTGAAACTCTAAATACTGCTAGTTTGTCATAAAGGAGAAAGCTTATCATTTTTAGACCAATTTGGATTGTCACAAAGCATTTTTTATGTGAATTTTGCATATTTAACTGCTTGTTTGCCTATAACGCCATGTTCCCATGTTTTCACACACAAGAAGAGAAAATTGCAGGCAGTTAATTGGAAGTAATATTTGATATTAATTATTTGATACAAATTATATTTAATATATTTTGCACCTTTACTAAATGTCTTCTGATTTGTCTGCATTTATATATTTATTCCATTAAATGTAAAACAGAAGCACATATTTAAATATTTACCTCATATTACTAAGATTCTATTAGGCTGCTTACATTCAGATACATATCTTTAAAAAAAACTGTAAAAAGACCACAGCTACCATTGTAAACGTCCGTATGTGTACAGAGTACATATTTATACATTGCACTGTGCTGGAGGGACTGAAAAATAGAGTTTTCCTGGAGAACAAAAGCTGCTAGTTAGGAGCGGCCAAAAGTAAAGAAATGACAGCTCAGAGCAACCTATACAGAACAAATGAAAATAAATGATTGAAGATAGAAGCCTAAGTATTAAAATAACATAGGCAGGTGCCTTTCCAGTTGGTTGAACCTGTAACCTTCCTGAACAAGGCTGGAAGCCGTGAGCAACATGTGTTTGCTTTGCTATGAAAGCATGGCTTGTGGTCTAATAGGAGGAGAATTAGTAACTATACAGCCTGTCACCCACATCAGCAATTGTCTAACTTGAAGGTGTGTGGTAACCGCACTCTCTTACTAGGTATCATGTTTAACTGAGGTATGAAGTCATAACAGCCAAAGACCCACTATTTTCTGTATAAAGCTATATGCCTTTGTGTAAAAGCCTCATATACCCATATGAAGAAAAATATATTTTAAAAATATTTTTCCCAAGTATATTGACATATATTTGAAATACTACAATTTTGGCCATAGTCAATATATTTCATCAAATAAAATTCAAAAAAAAAAATTTCAAAAAAATAAATAAATAAATAAATAATAAAAAAAAAAAAAAAAATATATATATATATATATATATATATATATATATATATATATACACATATATACTGTATGTTGAAATGCATTTTTATTACAAAATATATGAAAAATATTTTTAAAAATACATTTCAAATACACTGTATGTCTTTAAAATACAAATCTACATTTTTGGAATGCATTTGCAAATATATGTAAAAATGTATGTTAAAATTAATTTTTATATGTTAAAAAAAAATCTGAAGAATATATTTAAAAAATATATTTTTTAAAAAATATATATTTTGTAAATATATTCTTTAGATTTTTTTTTTAGCATATAAAAAAAGTCATTTTAACATATATTTTTACATATATTTGTATTTTTAAAGACATACAGTCTGTTTGGAAATGTATTTTTAAAAATGTTTTAAAAAATGTAAAAATATGTTTTGTAATAAAAACACATTTCAACACATACAGTATATATATATATATATATATTGAAATATATTATTATATTTCAAATATATTTTTCTTCCATGTGGGTATACTGCACAGTGTGCACCCATACATTAGATCAGCAGCCTCATGTAACTTATCAGAAGTTAGAAAAAATAAGAGCTAAAGTCTGGTAACTTATCAGAAGTTAGAAAAAATAACAGCTAAAGTCTGGTAACAGTCTACTACTGGCAAACATTAATATAGATAAAATAGTGTGCATTGATATAGACAATAAAATGTATTAATATACAGTAAATGCTATTGTCCATGTATTTTAGATTTTGCTGCTACACAAAAAAAGTTGGTACATATGATTCTGACCGGACATAAAAACGACAACAACAAAAAACCAATTACTACTGTGCTATTCCAGCTGAACTCATTAAATAATGCATGTACAACATAGTTTTTTTTTTATCTTGGACTTCTAAACCATAGTATATTTATAAATAACCATTTTTTTCTTTTTAGTTACAGGCCAGTCATGCTTCTCCAGAATGACAGCATCAATTTCCAGAAATATTCTTGCTGCACTGATGAGGAGACATGGTCCAAATACCTGGATAACCCTATGACTGCAGCTACAAAAGCTATGATGAGAGCAAATGGGGACGATGATGGTGTTACCGCATTGAGCTTTCTTTATGATTACTATAGGGCAAGTACATTCATAGTTATTCATATTTGACAACAATGACTTTTAAATCCAGGGCAGACTAAAGGACATCCATGATTGAGAAAAAATAGTATAAGTGGCATTACTTTCTATTTAAGTATCAGACATGTCTACTTTACCTCTTGTCTGCTGATGTTCCTGACTCCTTTTGTTATCGCCTTGCGCTTTAATTCCAGATAACTCCTTAATAAAATGGACAACAATTTAGCACAGTGAGGTTTTGCACCATTCATTTGACAGGTTACAATTGTGGCCTTTTTAAACTTACATGATGTTCATACTTGATTTTAATTCTATCCTTTGTCTTGCTTTAGGTTCCTAAAGAAAAAAGAATGATTCCACCAGGATCAACAGAACGTTACGAACAAGTAAAAAGGTAATTTTAGAAAAAAACATTTAGAAATGTTGGTGTGTGTGTTTTTCTTTTAATTTAATGTATTTTTGTATTTACCAAAACTGTTTTTATGTTTACTTTTAGACACTGCAGTGAATATGACTCAGACATTTCATCTTTTGAAAGTTCAACTCATATCATGAAATTTATAAATGATAATCCCTCTTCCACACAAGACTATGCGGATTCACATAAAAAGAACAGTTATTTAACACTGGATTGTCTGATAAATCCCAGTAAACTGACTGTACCGGCAAATACCAACAAATTAACCAGTGATACACATGAGGATTTCATGACCAGGTCATGCGATGTGTATGAGAAGAATTCACTAAACAATCTCTTTGAGCCATTACATGTGGCCCAACAACCACAGCGTTGGCAACCTGACAGTACATTTAAAGAAGACAACCCAGAGGTAAACATCACTAACTATAGTCCACCATATAGTATGTATGAGCAATCTTTTTAAATATATTGGCCGTGTTTAAATCTACTATATTTTTTCCAACAGCCCCTCATATTCAATGATATTCTTAGAAGTCAGGCAGAATCCACCTGCTCCACGGATTACCTACCTGCTGAAGCCAATTGGTAAGTATTTTAAATACAGCCAGAGTTTAAACTGTAGTATAGCTTTAATACAGTGCATGCAGATAGATTTTTAAAAGAACACAGCAAAACCATTCAATAATCACATTGTGAGCCATGTGGAACTGTATTGAAGTCAAAATAAAATGGTCTCCATAAGTTTACTTGAGGGTTAGATACACTATAACTGATTATCTTTTGAAACTAGCTTTAGTTTTTTTTTTTCAATATTTGTCAAATATTCCAAGTGCATTGTTTAATATATTTAATCAATTCTGTAGTGACCTTGAATATACATTGGAATCCCCCAAAGCCATTCACGTTAAGTCTGGAGATTCTCCGATGGCATATCTCAACAAAGGTCAATTTTATCCAGTAAATCTTCGAATGGCAGAAAGCAGGAAATGTTTGCAACTGTCTTCCAATAAAGTCAAGGTATGTTCAACAATAACCAGAGGCCTGCACAGGGAAATTTGTTTGTATAGATTGAGAAATTTTGTAGGTAATCCTGAGTATGATGAAGCACCCTTACGGATAAAATTCAAAACACTAACAATGACATATAAAGCCATCCACAACACTGCTCCAATTTACATAATCGATCTTATCTCTAAAAATCACCCAAACCGTACACTCCGCTCCTTGCAAGACCTCTTACTCTCTAGCTCCCATATCTCCTCCTCCCATGCTTGTTTCCAAGACTTCTCCAGGGCTTCACCCATCCTCTGGAACTCTCTACCCCAATCTATCAGACTATCACCTACTCTACTTGCCTTTAGGCGATCACTGAAAACATATCTCTTCAGGGAAGCCTATCCCGCCCTCTGCTAATTCTGGAGTCCTCTACTCTTCCAACCACTCCATCCCCCAAAGTTACTACCTACTGTACTATTCACCCCTCCCTCCTAGATTGTAAGCTCCAAGGATCAGGGCAATCAAATCCCTCTTGTATTGAACTGTATTGTTACTGTATTATCTCCCACTATAATGTAAAGCGCTGTGCAAACTGTTGGCACTATATAAATCCTGTATAATAATAATAATAATGTAGCACTGACAAAACAGGGTATAGAAAGTGTTAAATTTATAGTTCTCCAATAAAGTGAAGGAATCAGAGCCTGCTGGGAACATAGCGGACATTGATATATTGAACCACACAATAAACAAACTCAGAGACAAAAAGACCTCATGAATTGGAACAAATGCATCTATTTCTGAAAGTCTAGTAAAATGACATGAGTCACTGAGAACACAAGGCTTTTTCTGCAGCGCAAACAGAATGAGACTATAAGTGGCGTTTACATATAGTGCTGTGTCTCCCCTGACAAACTGCCTTCTTTTCAGACTTTATAAAAGCCCCATTTAAATGTTGAACTCATTTATAAAAGACTGACGAAAATCTATAGATTTAATGTGTACTGAGCAGGCTGTTCATATTTTTCTAGTGGGATACAGCTCACAACAAACTTAGTCTCCCATAAAATGTATTTTCACACTAACAAGCCCATGGAAAAAGGAGTGTGCATTACTTGTGTATTAGGAATTCCATCAGGGCATGGAAGTATTCAGACTATAGCCATATTCTTGAAAATAATATACACTGATATTATTAAGACTCCATGCACACTGGACTTAAAAAAGAATGTCAGTTCCCTTGGCAGAAAAAAACACTGATATAGAGCGTTTCTGTCCACAGGTTAGGTGAGTTTAGCATTTTTTCTACCAGAAAGCTCCAATCAAAAACACAAACCAGAAGGGTTTATTTTTTGTCTCTAAACATTGAGCTTAACCCCCCTGGCGGTATTCCCGAGTGTAGCTCGGGGTAAAGTTTCTGTACCACAAGCGGTAACCCCGAGCTACACTCGGGAATACCCTGCAGCACTGCTCCGGGATCCCTTGATCACTTACCTTGTCCTGTGCTCCCGCAAAGTCCCTCCTGCAGTGTCCCTGGCAATGTCCTCCGCAGATGCCGGCATCTCTCATCTGGGTTCCATCCCCTGCGAGCGTCGGGACGTACAGGGGACGGAACGGTGGGAAATTTGAAAATGACAAAAAGTGACATTCATTAAATACACTAAAATCACATAGTAAAACATGGCTGTATCAAAGCATTTCACATACATTTTGTCCCTAGTGCTTTGTCCTGTGCCCTGCCTGCATTTTTACTGTTCTTTCTGCCTGGAAAATGAGAAACGTCCATGGCGTCCAAAAATCGTCCCTTTAGGTCAAAAGCGATTTTAGACCAGCTAGAGAACAGCGATAGTAAATCAGAACCACTTGCAGAGTTGAGTGATAATGATTTGTGGGGAAATTCGTCATCAGACACTGAAAACGATTTTGCGACTTTGCTCAGTGATGTGCAAACTTTGAGCTCAATTCAAATTTCAGTGTTTTTGGTTTGATTATTTTATTGAATTAAATTTATTATTATTATATTATTATTTTTTAATGATTATTTATTAAATAATAATTTATGATTTTGTGTTTCAAATTGTAACATACCCGAGATGTTTACTAGACTCTTGTTTGGACAGATTTCAGTGAGTTATTCCTAAAAATTACAGGCCTACAATAAAAAAAATACATATTTCCATCCAAAAAATGTACCACTTTGAGCACAGAAATATGGACCTAATCAGACTGCTAGGGAGGTTAAAATATGTCTCTAATTGTCCTAATGTGCATGGGCACATGATGTAGCTCTTTAAATTGGGAACATTCTTGCATTTTATATTGCACAGTACAAAAATTATACTTAAGGAAACAAAGTAAAAATGGTAGTAAAGGTTGTTTGCATTAAGTTATTATACAGTTCATAATGCTTTCATTGATGTTTTATAGTTTAATACGTATAATATGTCTAGTTTAATATGTATAGCTATATACATACATATATATGTTTTTTTTGTTTTTTTTATGCAGAGTGTTGTAATGGTTGTCTTTGATAATGAGAAGAATCCTGAAGAGCAATTAAAACGCTGGAAACACTGGCATTCCAGACAGCCAACTGCAAAGCAAAGAGTTATTGATGTTGGTATGTCCATTTCAAGTTACCTAGCAAGGCCGATTTAACATAAAGACTTGGAAGGGATCTCGTGAAATCATTTAGTAATTTGTTTAGGGAATTTTAAGTTTTATATCACTATTGCATTTCTCCTGAATGTGCATTTAATGGATATCAATGTCTTCCAGCCGACTACAAAGAAAACTGCAACACCGTGGAGAGCATTGAAGAAGTTGCCTATAATGCCTTGTCATTTGTATGGAACATCAATGAGGAGGCCAAGGTGCATGACCTGTTTATATTAGTGAATCAACTGTCTTCAGGAATGTTAAATGCAAGCAGCAATTATAAATGCTTACTCTGAAAAAGGTTTATTTAGGTATCTACAAGTACATAAATGCTGACCTCTCCTGAAAATTCTAGTTGCCTGGCATTTTTGGTGACCCTCTTGGTTCAACATTTTGAGTTGCTATCTACAAACAGTATGAAGATATGGGGTTGATTTACTAAAGGCAACCATACTGTGTATGTTGCAGGTGCAGTTGCAATCTGCAAGGAAATTTGCTCCAGAGCTTAGTACTGTAAATGAAGGAAAACTCTGTTGACTTCCATCATTCAATCATGTGCAAGTAAAAATTATTTTTTTTTAATTTTCCTTGCATGCGATTGGGTATTCTTTGCAAAGTGAAGCTTCACCTCACTTACCAAACTCTGGAGCAAATTCCCTTGCACAGTGCAACTGGATTTGCAAAGTGCACAGTCTATTTACATTTAGTAAATCAACCCCATGTACTTCTGTCTGTTATCGTGTGCACATTAGTTTTAGGTCAACAACTCTGAAAGTATTGAACTGAAGCCAAAGGCAGCCAGGAATTCAACTGACAGCTCCTATAATTTTGTTGATTTGTTCCTTTTCTTTTCATATTCAACATACTTATGATTTTATAGATATGAAAAAAGTACGCTGTGTTTTTTTTTTCCCTTTTTTGTGACAGTTGAAATAGACTTTGAAGTCAGGTGTGCAACAGGTATCTGATCAAATACTGTAGATAAAGAGACCTCACAAGCGATCATGAATGTGTAGTACAAAGCTCTACTATCCTCAGATGAATCTAAAACTACCCCGTTTACCTATACAACAAGCTTCCTGTCCAGAAATCTACAGATCTGTAATTCTGTATGAACTTGGAAAATAATCCAGTAGTGTGTTATAGGCTTGTAACGTACAAAAAATAAAAGAGTGTCTTCACTGAAAGTAAAGCAGGTGCACACAAAAGTAAACACAGTTGCTTGGCAAAGAGAAAGATGAGTGAAAACGGTTTTTGATACAATCTTGGTTCCCACGTAAAACGGAGATACTTTCTGGGTGGGTTTTGAGCCTGAGGGAAAATTAAATTGTTAGGATCTCTGGGGATTATCTCCAAGGGAGGAAACAGTTGGAAGCATTGGCAAGGAGACAGGTGGATCCAGTGACAATATGTTAGTGTTTAAAATTCAGCTCCATTTAGAAACAAGACTGGACAAGTGGTTAAGTCCTCCATCCGTAAATGTATCATGTGATGAAATTGTGGTATTATAAGAATATTGGACCTATTTATCAAAGGTCACAAGCTATATGTTGCAGTTGTATTAATGTGGGGAATATTGTCTAAAATTGTAACATGAATCATTGCCTAAACATGTACTTCTCTGATTGGTTTCAGATCTTCATTAGTATTAACTGCCTGAGCACAGATTTCTCATCTCAGAAGGGAGTGAAGGGTGTGCCTCTAAATCTCCAGATTGACACTTATGACTATGACACTGGGGTGAAGAGACTCATTCATCGGGCTGTCTGCCAGATCAAAATATTCTGTGACAAGGTATGATTAGCTACAAATGAAGCATGTAACAGCCATTAAATCCAGTGTGATAAACAAAGAGCTAGACAGCAGATAACTTGCACTCTAATTCCCAAAGCCTTAATAAAACAGTATTATGGTGATGAATAATAAGTATTCAATTGGAAAAAAAAAATTCCCCATAGAAACCAATCAGAATTATTCCTTATCAAACCTAGGCTGTGGGAATAGCAGATGTAAGCTGAATGGTTGCTAAAGGCAACAAGTAATGTTTTTTTGCCTTATGAAACACATTCATTCATCAGGCCCTTGATATTTGCATGGAATGGAAATTATACTTTTATTTACATAGGGTGCTGAGCGCAAGATGAGGGATGAAGAGCGCAAGCAGTTTAGAAGGAAAGGAAAGGGTCCAGACACCAGTAAAGGTAATTTGGTAAATCTACTTGTGCCTAAAGTGTTACTAAACCCACAACAGTAAAATCAGTCTGTATATGCAGTAAAGCATGCTTGTTATACTCATTGTGGAACCTAAGGGATTAATCCTCTGCATTGTGTAAAAGTGCTGCTTGATCCTGACTTCTCAGATCCTCACCTTCTTCCAGTGTCCCCCTCTTATCTCCTGATAAGACATTGTGTGGATTGCTAGAGAGGTGTTTTTTCCTTGGGAGAGTGCACAAGTGATCATCACAGGGCCAATCAGCACTGTCCAGACAGAGGTCAGGGGTTCTGCATCCTCCTAGAGCAAAATTAAAACTCCTGCAAGATTGATCAGTGTTTAGCTGGACACTGATAGAGCTCATTATACTGCTCTAACTGCTGATGAGAAAAGGTATTTAGCAGTTTATGTTTACAAAAATAATTGCATTTCCATGTTCTGCATACTGTGGGAGACCAGATATAGTGAATCAAATACAGAAACAAGGATAAATATATATATAAACCTGCGCTAATAAGAACCACAATAGATAATCAATAATCAAAAATGAGGTGTAAAACATATAGCAGCTGAACACAAAAACCCTGATACTAGGCAATCAACAATAAATACATAAAAGTGCAGCGCTTAAAAAGTTACAAATAATCATAAGAAAGCTGTGAAAAAATGTGTCAAAAATATTGTCCATCTAGAAATAAAAGAAAGGAAAAGTCCCAGAGGCTGTTATGAAACAAAAGAAATCCAAGGACAGTTGTCGTGTCACCAACCACTTCTAGGTAGGAGCTGTAACGTTGTGACGTCACTCCGCCGGAGCCTTGAGTATGTTCGGCGGCCATCTTGGATTCCCTCATGGTCACTTTTTTGGATTGTCATATACCAAATGGAAGGAATAAATGCTATTTCAAGCAGCATCACGCTATTGGCATCCTTTCTTTGGGCTGTTTATGAGCTTACCAACCCACAGAGCTTTACACGGAGGACAGCAGAGGTACTGCAGATGACCCAGAGAGGGGGACTCCAGACCAGGCTGTAGATATCCTTTAAGGGACCTCCAGCTGACCACAGAGTATATATCCATAAATGTGTATTTTTATTGCGCATCTGGTGAGTGCGTAATTCTACTACTTACCTGGCAAATCACCTAACCATTGAATATAGAGTGTGGAAAACTAATTCTGAGATCATATATTTCTGGATCTCCAGCATGTCACTTCATGGACATTTTATTATCGCATTATTATTTATTACATTTTTCACTTTATTAGCACCAGCAGTCACTTTACAGTGACACTATACAGCGTGATCAGGTGATGTTCACTTTGTCACTTTATGGACACATCAGTGCAATTGCTATTGGTCACTTTATTTACACTAACAGTCACCTTGTTTATCATTGTCAATCATCTGAAACAGTGATATATTCACATATCAATTTATACCTTTATGTTTTTGGTTTCATATCCTCATGTTTGCATTAGCACTTTGATTTACTTGCACTTTATCAATTTTCATGATATTCAGGTTTTAGCACTGCACCTATTAAATAACCACTACTACAGAAGGCTTACCAGAAAGGCATGACCCCCTATTAAGAGTGGTCAATCGCACTCTGTTAAACAAGCCAGAAAGCCGGTCACTCAAATCCTCCTCCAGATCACCAAAACAGCAGATAAGGATCTTCCAAACAATGGGCTTTAATTAGGGTAGCTAAACTATTCAGGATAAGGCTTGGACTCATAGTGGAAAACATGCAAAGAAAGAACGCTCCACATAGTGTGAAACCATAATCACAACATTTATTTAAAGTATGGTTGTACTCACATGTAAGCAAACAGCACTAGGGATTGATTGGCAAAAAAACCCCCCAAATTTTCCAGTTTCCAAAATGGCCGCCGGCTGTTCACGCAGTAGCGTGTGTGCGTGGCTCCACCCTGATGGGCTTGTTATCTAGCACAGCATCAATTGGCTTTCTTTTATTATCTACAAATTTGCCATTCGGGGGTGAGTTTACTACATGTAATTCTTAAAAATAACCAATGGTTGAACTCTTTTATTCTGTTGGATCAGTTTCCACCTCGTAACACTTACTTAAAGTGTTTTGCCTTACAGATATAAAAGCAGCTGTACTCCCAGGATACAGAGGATCAGACATCACATACCTGAGGCCAATGACAGATATGGAAACACAACCAGTGTTGTTCATCCCTAATATTCACTTTTCAAATCTCCAAAGATGTGGCGTGGTAAGTATCTTGTGACAACATTATAGAAAAAAAATATTATAGCTGATCTTTTATTTCATCACATATGCTCCTCTATATTGTATAGTCTGATCTTTTTATTAAGTGTTCTTGCATGGCAAGACCACTTACTGTTATCTCACATATATATTCTTATTATTATAGCCAAATTTACCACCCTAACTCCTCCCACAGTTTTTATACTACATAGACAGTAATATACCGAAACGTGTGGATTGTTACCGATTGGTGTACTATTACTTTGTGGAACGTTTCGCCGAATGGTTCACAAAATATCAGCATTTTTGTGGTGAAATTGGTCTCATAGGAATGAATGAATGTTCAAAACTAGAGTGGGAGCTGACAAAAGCTAGAGTGTGAGCTGAAAAATCAGGACATGATTTCTAAACTACCATCACTCCCTCATTTTCAAGCCCACCTACACAAATCTTATATCAAAACGTTTAGCTATCCCTGCTGCCACTAACAATGCCCACGGCTAAGCCATAGTCCTGATAGTTTTTACAATATGACCATTTGTTTGTAACTCACGCCGCCCATTGGCATTCATTGAAGCTCCACTCTAGCCACCTCAAATTTGAAGGGCAATTTCTAAACTGCAACTGTGCCTTCATTTTTAATATTTCAGAGACATACTATGCATCAAAATGTAGGCCTGGGTCTTGTGATTATCACAATATAAAGCTCTTCGGTGTAGGATTTATAATTTCTAAACTACAACCGTTTGATGTGCTATATAAATAATTAAAAGTTGAAATGCTTTTCTCACTCTTGCCAATCAAGCTTGCCATGTGAACTTTTTAAATTTGATCAATCAATTGGTTAGTGTAATGTTTACTATCTTTAGTCACTCCAAATACTCCACACAGTTACTCTGCCCACTCCATAAACTTACTCTGCCCAGTCCAATCTTTTCACAGTTACTCCAGCCACTCCAACCACACAACAGTTACTCTAGCCACTCCACCCAGTTACTCCGCCCACTCCAATTGTAGACTACTGGTGGAGGCAAAAACACTTCACACAATTTTTTTATTATTATTATCATTATTATTATTATACAGGATTTATATAGCACCAACAGTTTTCTCAGTGCTTTACAATATAAAGGGAGACAATACAGCAACAATACAGTTCAATACAAGAGGGTTGGGAGGACCCTGCTCCTTGGAGCTTACAATCTAAGAGATAGGGGCTGGTGGTACAAAAGGTAATAACTGTGGGGATGGACTGGTAGGAGGAATAGAAGATTCCGTTATTAGCTGAAGGCAGGATAGGCTTTCCTGAAGAGATAGGTTTTCAGAGATCGCCTAAAAGTGGGCAGAGTAGGCAACAGTCTGATAGATTGGGGTAGAGAGTTCCAGAGGATGGGGGAGGCTCTGGAGAAGTCCTGAAGATGAGCATGGGAGGAGGAGACAAGGGAGCTAGAGAGCAGGAGGTCATGGGAGGAGTGGAAATGACTGGGTGATATTTGGAGACAAGATTGGTGATGTAATTTGGGGCAGAGTTATAAATGGCTTTATATGTTATTGTTAATGTTTTGATTTTTACTCGTTGGGCAATGGGAAGCCAGTGGAGGGATTGGCAGAGAGGGGTGGCAGATAGGTGGATGAGTCTGGCAGCAGCATTTCATGATCGACTGAAGAGGGGATAGCCTGCGATTAGGTAGGCCAATGAGGAGGGAGTTACAATAGTCAAGGCGAGAGATCTTTTGTTCCATTGCATATTTTTCCCTATATTGGGCATCCAAAATAGGTTTACACCAAAAAAATGCAGCTTAATGGATGCATAAATAAATTGCTGTGGAGTAAAATTTGGCATGCCGCATTTAGGTAGCTTTGTGTCAACTAGGTCACTCTAAAGTCTTTATGTCTTTCTATATTGTGTTTTGAATGTTGCCCACTTGTGTTAAACTATCTGCTGAGTAAATAGCAGGCATAGGAATTTTAACAAGATAAACACATCTTTCAGTGTAGGATTTAGCTAGCCGCGCTATGAACAAGATACAATGACTACCCTTTTAGACATAGACACCATGGAAGCACTAGAGAATGTGTTGTAAACTTCAAGTTGTTTCAGCACTGCCTTAACTATGACCTTACACTTTTTCTTTGTCTATTCTAGGTACTTCCTGCTGTTACAGATAATGACAGGTAGGAACATCTTCCTTCCATTACAAAATGCATCTGGGATTCTGCACTATTCTTTTTAATATCCAGGTAACCATAGACAACTGTATCTATGGTTTGTCCAAAATAACAAGGGAAATTTGAGTATTCACCATACTATCAAATCTGTGTGTGAATATTTTGATGAAATTAGCAATAGATATTATTATTATTTTTAAAGTTCTTAATTTTATGGCGTTACCATTAATATATGCAATTTGAAAGGCAAGTCATACATTATGCAAATTTACTTTCCTTCAACCATGGGTTGAAAGACAAAAAAAGTTGCTCGATTTGCCCATCAACACAGTCAGTGTTGATGGGGAAATCCCTCCCATTAGCCTATTGTATTTTGACAGCGGGACCAAAGACCACTGCTGTTGGCTATAGCCGCCATCAATATTCCAATGAAAAAAAAAAGACAGGTTAGTTCTACTGAAGTCGATCTATTGATCAACTTCTGTACAACCAACCTGCCCATAGATGGATCAAAATGCAGCCGGTTCCTGTTGAAACAGCTGCATTTTGATTCGTCTATGGCTGTCTTAAGTCCCATAAGGTTAAACAGAGAAACAAAGGTTAATGCATCCAATTGACTAAATTTGTAGATGTTGTTGATATCTCTTCTTTACATAACACAATGAATGCAATTAAATTATGTATATGCGTAGACCAAAAAGAGGGCTTAGGCTCATATCTCCTTCTGTTTACAGGTTAGCCCTAAAAAGAAGTTGTCCGTCCTTCACAGACACATTTGACGTCTCTCCATCTAAGCAACAGTCTACTAAAGACTCCCAAAGAGGTATATGCTGATGCAATTAGTATAGCTATGACGAAATGTTTCTTGTCAAATCAATGGCACTAATTTACTAAAGGAATATAGGCTGTTCATTTTTCAAAGTAATGTTCCTCTTGGTTTAGTGAAAGTGTTGAAAATTCACTTTGCAAAGTATACCCAATCATGTGCAAGGAAAATATAAAAAAATATAGAAAAAAGAAAAATTATACTGCAAAGTGAAGAGCTTTTTTGCCTTTAGTAAATCAACCCCAATGAATCCATACACAAAGACTGTAGTTATTTTGGTGTAGTCAACCAACTTTCGGAGAGTACAGGGAATAAAAATGTAGTAAATGCATGCCAACATATGAGAACCAGCTTTGAGTTGCTTTCCAAAACCTTCTTAATTGTACAAAAACAGACACCTAGAAAGTAACCACTTTATCTTCAGGATACCGTTTATGATTGTGATCAGTTTATGATAAATGAACCTTTTAATTACTTCAGTCTAAGGATTTTATTAATGTTAAAATGTTTCTAGCATATCAATTTAGATGTTTAAATCTTTGGTTTAGTTAAATGCATTCCACATTTTTATCTACTTGATTTATTTAAACAACCACTGCCCTCTTTAATGACTTCAGTTGAGGAAGTCTTCTTAAAATATGTTTTGCATGCATAATAGTACGCATACCTGTTAAACACTATTTACACAATGACAGCAAATATGTTCAGGGATGTCAATGAAATGACTTGCTTAAGTAGAATTTAGCTACTTCAGGCCTATACTCATTCATATGTGCAAAGTACAGAATCATTTATATAAATAAGTGCTCCAAGTGGAAGGTGCATATTGTATTTAAATATCAATCACATGCTGATTGAATTCATAGTTTTAAATAGCATAAAAGTTGCCAACTTTCAGATATGTACAATCAAAAATTATTTTGGACTTTTTCTAGCCTTCAGGGAAAGTATAGTCCGTTTTATATATGTTATCCATAGTCCCAAGCTTTTTACACACCTGCATGCCCATCATGTTCATGTTAAATAAATCGGAGTAATGCACTGCTACATTTCCATGGTTTGCCAAAGACTGCCAGTGAGCTTCTATGCATTTAGGCTAGGTTCACAATTATGCGGGTGGTTCGGCTGCAGATCCGCATGAAAATCTGTGCAGCCACACCACCCGCACAGAGGAATGCGGACCCGCGAGCGGGTGCCATTAATTCTAATGGCACGCCGCCCGTTCTGGAGAATGCAACCGTACTGGGAACCGAGTGGGGTGCGTTTTCAGAAGAAGTGCAGGGCCTTCCCTGCGTGTTACGGGGCACGTGAGTCCATTCAAATGAATGGGCTCTCGTGCCCACACAAAACGCGGCCCACACGGCTGCATATATGTGAACCAGGGGTAAATGAGGTTGATTTCCTAAAACTGGAGAGTGCAAAATCTGGTGCAGCTGTGCATGGTAGCCAATCAGCATCTAACTTCACCTTTTTCAACTAAGCTTTGGCAATAAAACCTGGAAACTGATTGTTTTCTTTGCAGAGCTGCACCAGATTTTGCACTCTCCAGTTTTAGTGAATAAACTCCAGTGTATTGGGCACTAAGGGCTCATGTACACTGCAGCTGATAAACCCACGTTTAGGAGCTGTTCAGCGTTTTTTTCAGCAGCCCCTGAACTCACCCTAATGTTTTCCTATGTGTCCATGTACACATCTTCATTTACAGTCATTTACAAGCAGTTGAGTTTACAGTCATTTTTTTAAACGCAACAAACTTGCGTTCAGACGTCGATTTTATCAGCGTTTCAAACACAAAACGCTTGTACACGCAGCTAAGCGCATCTAAACTTGGCAAATTGCATTTATAAGCGTTTGCGTTTGAAATTTTTTTTTAACTCTTCCAGTTCCCAATGCTGTCCAGAGCCTTTTTTCATCATGAAAAATGCATGCAAAGAGTCTTCAAGGTGCTCAGATGGATAAAACACTGAACACAGGGTGTTCCTACCAAGCTTGTCACACATTGTAATGACCAATTCACACCTCAGACCTCTCCCACCCTTGGAAACAAAAGATATGTTAATGCCCGTTCAGACCTCAAATTACTCCTGAAGACCCCCTGCCAGGTGACCTTAATGACTCACTCCAGCAGACACCTTCCCACCCTTGGAAACAAAAGAAATGTTAATGAGCAACTCACCTAATTATCTCAACACATACTGCTGTGTCTGCTTCTACTGTGTGTATTTCTCTGAAACAGTCTGAAATAGTTAATAATTTACCACTTTTCAGTGCATTCAGGGCATTTGGGAGGTTCTCCTGTGCTTATCTTTAAAAAACGCTTCTAAATGCAAGCGCGCATAAATGCATTATGCAAATGCGGCTAAACAGACTTTGTTTTAACCTACGTTTTCCAGCAGTCAGTTTCCATTGTTCAGAAACATCCCATGTACATGGGGCCTAAAGCTTTAGTATAGACTGTTAACTAACTTAAGGATAGTTAGATCGATCTATACTAATTCCTGTTTATGTGGTATGTTCTTCTACAGTTTTTCACTTTTTAAACTTTATTGCATTTGGTTTATTTTAGTATTATTATATGTACGGAGAGAAACAGAAGAGGTTTTTGATGCACTGATGCTGAAAACACCAGATCTTGTTGGATTAAAGAAAGCTGTAAGTAAAATCATATATATTCATATCCACTAAACTTTATCCTGTCAGCTACCATTTTCTCCCTAAAGTTTCACCCTACATGTCTATCAGATATGTAATAGTATACCATGCCATACAATGACATCTGCTTTTGTGCAATCCATCAGCAGTGTCACATAAAATGTCATTATCTCACAATCACAGTTTCATGTCACCTATATTGTGAAATATCCCTCTTCCGTATGTACTTTCTTCCAGTATGTTTTTTGATTTTTCAAGTGATAATTTACTTGAGTCATTACACTAAAAACCTTTCAATAAAAACATGTTGTACATAAAAGCATTCTGTCAAGCTACCAGTGTGTTACAATCTAGTACATGAATGTGTTTCAAACATTCCACAGATCTCAGAAAAATATGGTTTATTAGAAGAAAGCATATCCAGAGTCTATAAAAAATGCAAAAGAGGGTAAGTTTCCTAAATGTTTTTCCATCCATTTGCCTTTTTATCATATCAATTTCAATATTTTATTCTTTTAACCACTTGCCTTCCAGAGGATTTACCCCCCTTCCTGACCAGGCCATTTTTTGTGATACTACTTTGCGTTACTTTAACTCAAAATTGCACGGTCATGCAACAGTGTACAAAAATGAAATGTATGTCCTTTTTTTCCCACAAATAGAGCTTTCTTTCGATGGTATTTGATCACCCGTGCATTTTTAATTTTTTGCGCTATAGACAAAAAAAGACCTACACTTTTTTTTTAAAAAAACAATATTTTTTTACTTTTTGCTATAAAATGTATCCAGTCCAAAAATTTTAAAATCAAATTTTTATACTAGTAATGGCGGCGATCAGCGACTTACAGCAGGACTGCGGCGGGCATTCAGACACTGGGGAGGAACTGATTAACTGTCACTGACATCCCCAGTGACACTAATACAGTGATCAGTGCTAATAAAAAGTACTTTCACTGTACTAATGACACTGGGCAGGAAGGGGTTAATCTGAATGCAAAACACTAGGGGGGCAACTTAGAAAAAATCTCATGAGTTTCCACTCACTGATTCTGACTGATTATTTTGAGTAAGTATTTGAAAGCAATATAGCACTATACAAATACAGAGGGAAGTAAAAAGTCTACATTAGACTAGGTTCACTCTGCTGCAATCCGATTATGATCTGATTTTCAGTGTGATTATAGAGTGCAACTTGGATGCAGCTTGCACCAAATTGGATGAATTGCACCAAAGTAGTACAGGAACCTCTTCCAAACTTGTGGTGCGCTGAGTTGCATTGATGTGAACAGACACCGCTGAAAACAATGTGTTTTCTATTGTCATGCGATTCTCTGTGGCTTAAGCAGGGGCTGACTGACAACTCATGGGGCCCCCAGGCAATAGGGGATCATGGGGCCCCTGTGTCCTTGCCCAAACTCAAAAAAGCATATGAAAAAGGTACCAGGGGCATCTCATGGGGCCCCCTACTGACCCTGGGCCCTCGGGCAGTGCCCGAGTTTCCAAATGGTCAGTCCGCCCCTGGGCTTAAGTCTCATCTGAAATTGCACTAGTGTGTACAGTGCCTCAGTCATGCAATACATTTCTTTTGGGGTTTTATTTTTCGATCCTATTTTTCTACTTCTACCCTTGACAATCTTATAAATCTTAATGGTTTATTCAGTAATAGTAAACTTTTGTTTCCTAATAATATAGGCACACAGCTTCACTAGGGAAAAGTCTTTTTAAATACAGCCTAACACAACATGACAAGTAGAAACAAGTCTGAATTATTAAGAAATGCAGTTGACTTTAATTTTTCCAAATGAATGATCTCTGTTTCAAAAATCAAAGGTTATGTTTGTGTCAAGTCAATGCTTAAGAATGTTTAACCCATATAAAGAGATTATCATGCATAAAAGTACACTAACTAAGGAAATCACTCACATTCTGGAATATATTAACTTCAGCCTTGCAACTGTGTTGTTGCAGTGTTCCCTAGCTAAATAAAACTGCAGCATGTTTTGAGTTTATATGATCCTGGTCACTTTAGTACTCAGGAATATAAGTACTTGGTATCTCTAATGTTAACTGAATAAAACAGCAGTTCCAGCAGAAATCATTTGGAAAAAAAAATAAAAATCTGCTGAAGACAGATAAAATTAGTTTTGAACCCTTGATGACTGTAAGAACGGTTGAGGCAATGTTACAGGCTGCTAGCCAGAGATCTCCCTCCTTTTAAGATGAAACCAAAGAATGAAACTAGTACTTGGGTCATAGGATTACACAATAGGCTTGACAAGAAAAGTCATGCACCTGAACAGCATATTCATCACATGAAACTTACATTTCCCTAATTCTAGCTAAAAAGATCTACTAAGCCCCAAAATACATTATAGTAAAAAATTTTACACGGGGTCTCATACAATAAAAACCAAAACATATGTTGTATGGTATTACATTAAGCTCACAATCCCTTAAATGCCTCTGGGGTTGATTTACTAAAGAAGTAGTATGTAGGTAAACTTTGTTTCTTTTTGATAGCCAATCCTGTGCAAAAGAAATTATTGAAAGTGAATTTTGATTCGCACATGATTGGGTGATTTATGTGAATATAGCTTCATCTTATTCACTGAGTTAAGTGAACATTTGCTTTGCAAATGAAACTTGTCGACTGGTTTAGTAAATCCATTTCATTGTGTACAAATGCAACGACTTTATACATATATTGTGCCTCACATTATTTTAGCAACTCATTTTGCATATACCACCAAGCTTCTTTTAAATTTACTGTATATAAAATATATTCTGTGGTAATTGTGGTGCAAATTTCCTTAAATGGTCTTAATTATATCGTGATGATAGGTTTAGCTGTAGCTCAAAATAGGATGCCATGCAAGACTAACTTAAAGTATCTAAACTCTAAATAACATTTTGTTTTCATTTTTCTTTAGGATTTTGGTCAATATGGACAATAATATCATTCAGCATTACAGTAACCACATGGCTTTCCTTCTGGACCTCACAGATCGAGATGGCATTATCCAAGTTACACTAAAAGAGTTATAACATTCTTTTGGATGAACAGAAGAGACTCATAAGACTAAGGGATGAGACCCTCAGTATGACAAACCTCAGAACACTGCTCAATGCTTGCACTTGTCCCAGGTGAGCAGAACATCATATCATCAAGTATTGAGAAGACTATGCTTCTTGGGAAAACTGATAAGGGACTTCTGTGTCACAGGAGGCCATCACATCAGAGGCTCTGTACAATTTGGATTTATTTTTATGGTATCCATAACTGGAAAATTTAATGCTTGTGAGGATGAGTGGCTTGAAGATTACCTCTTTGCACCGTCACCAAGGATGTAATGACCACGTAACTGAGATTGCATGGATTAACTTGCTCTTAGATAACTGCCAAGGGCAAATGGCAGGATGGCAGAATGGAAGGGCAAATGATACAAGTACTATAATATGCAGGTATAAAGTGCAATATGGTGCTTAAGACAAAATGGTACCAAAGTCCAGCTGTGTGTCTTAACCACAGTTAACAATCAGAAATTCACTTGCATCAGTCCAATTGCACTACACTGCTGAAATTATCCATTGTTGTTATAGATTGCTAGATATTATTGCTCTTTGCAGTATTACATAAAACCCAAAATGTGGACTTGGAGTGTTCAACCTAGGCTTGATTAGATAACAATGAGGCATTTAAACCTTTGCCTCCTTTAAATACATAAGATATACTGACGTATGTATCATGTATGTGCATTTTAATGAGCACACACCATATAAATTATGACCGGGAACCACCAGTCAATCAACTACCGGAGATAGGAAACTACAAGTCCAATTATAAATGCCAAATCCTGGTGAAAGTGGGTCCACAGGCACACCTTATTGGTTTCTTGTGTCCAAACATCTATCAAGGCTTCTCACAAAAAGTAGTACATTTTTTGCCTAGCTGCTGAATATTGTAATTACCTTTTTAAAATAACACTTTTTTTTTTTATAAAAAAAACGGCTGCCAATTTTGAACCTCACCCACCCTCCGATTTTTAAAGATAAAATGTTACCCATACAAACATTTCCTATTGCTGGTTTGTAGATTTTTTTGTTAGTAAATATATATATGTTTGTTGTTTTATGTTGTATGTATTTTATTGTGCAGAAATGCATTATTCCATTTCAACAACGTCTTATCACATTTCTCAGTCTTTGTACAATTTTTGTTCCAATTTTTTTATATTGCATAAATTTAGAAAAAGGCTAATAAAAATGCCTGGAAATTTTTATAGAGTTGTTTAAGTTAATTATGTTGCTTGTGTAGATTGTTAAAGGGTCACTAGCAGAGGCAATTGGCAGGCTGGCAGGTCACAGGCAGCAGGCACTTGGCAGGCTGGTGGGTCAGAGACAGCAGGTACTTAGCAGACTGGCAGGTCACAGGCAGCAGGTACTTGGCACTCTGGCAGGTCACAGGCAGCAGGCACTTGGCAGGCTGGCAGGTCACAGACAACAGGTACTTGGTGGGCTGCATGAGAGAGAATGGCAACCATAGGCAAGACACAGATCAGGATCAGGCACGTTGGGTCAGTCACTAGCAGGCTTGTCAGGAGCAGACCAGCAGGCAAAAGAGTAGAAGGGTTCAGGCTGGAGTCGTCAATCATAAGCAGACAGGCTGAAAGATCAGGAAGAGACGTAGTCAAAAAGCAAGCCAGGGGTCGGTTCAGAGAGAGTTCTCATGGTCAGACGGATCAGGACAGCAACAGGAAATCAAGAACAGGAGCAGGTAGCAGAATGCTGTAGACCATAAGTGCAGCAGTGATGTTTAAATAGCCTACTAGGTGCCAATCAGTTGTTGGCGTGCACACCAGCATGCACAAGTGTGCGCTTATGTGCATGAGCACGGGTATGGCCAGCAGGTATTCCTCATCTGCACATTTCACCTTTCTTGACATTGCCCCCTCCCCCTTACACTAAAAAAAAAGAGAGAAAACAGCACACTAGGAAATTGCAGTTGGCAATCAACATTTGGTCTGTATAAATATCACCCAAAAGGAGCAGTACTGTCCAGCAATGGAAAGTTATAATCCTTTTATTGCAATAGTAAACCATGTATGTTAACAATTCACATTAACAAACACCATAGTATTGCATAGACTCATTGGTAGCCCAGTACAGTCTCACTATAGTGATGGTGGCATTCTCCAATGAAATGTAGAGACCGATAAACCATTCGTGGCGTATGGAAGGTCAGGTGCCCATTAAGGCATATGCCGGGTGTGTTGACACTGGATGGTTCTAGCACACAGCTCAGATGCCAGTTCTGCTATTTCCCACATTCGCTGGTTGGAAACTAACCAGGAAAATGGCCAACCGCTCTGCCGGCGATATGCAAGACCGGAAGTGATGTCACCACTTGGCCGGATATGACGTCCATGGAACCTCGGTGTTGCGAATGGTGTCCTGGAAGAAGCAACAGTCTAGAGACCAGGGAGAACGCATTTCAGAGAAAATGCTTGGACCATCTAGTGTCACTACAGCATACACATTGATGGTCACCTGACCTGCCACATGCCATTTATAGTTTATTAGTCTCCACTTTAAATTGGGGATGTTACTATCACTTTGGTGAGACTGTACTGGGCTACCAATGAATCTATGCACTACTATGGCAGTTTTTAATGTGAATTGTCAACATACATGGTTTACTATTTTATTAAAAGGACTATAACTTTCCATCGTTGGACTGTACTGCTCTTTTTGGGCGATATTTATACAGACCAAATATTGCTCGCCAACTGCAATTTCCTAGTGTGCTGTTTTCTCTCCTTTTTGTTTACACTGCTCTACCTTTATTCCCAAGGGGACTGTACAGCAGCATATGACACTTGCGATCCATATTGTGCAACTTAGAGCTTGGCCCACCTACTGTTTTTTTCTGTCATTCCCCCCCCCCCCCTTTGCAGGCAGCCTTCGAAAGCCCAACGGGGCAAACCGATGGGTACTTGTGGCAGAAAGCCTGAATTAGTTCTTGGATGTGAATATTTGACTTTGTTTCCCACAAATTTTCTTCAGGCCCATAGCCTTTCCATTTGAGTAAATATTGTAGCTGATTTCTCCTTTTCTTACAATCTAAAATGTCCTCCACTTCATACTCTTCTTCACCAATAGTAATCATTGGTTCAGGAGGATCAGAGTTCCAATCTGGAAAATTATTGGTAACCGTTGGCTTCAGCAGACACACATGGAACGCAGGATGAATTTTCAACAAGTCCGGCAATGTAAGTTCATAGGATACATCATTAATCTTCCTTTTTACTGGAAGAGGTCCCACAAATTTGGGATCAAGCTTCTTCATGCCAACTTCAGATTGGTTGTGTATAACCACACTTGTTCACCCGGTTTCAAATCTCCCTTCTTCCTCTTATCAAAGAATCTCTTGTTGACCTCCTCAGCCTTAGAGATTGTCTCCTGCAAGATCCTGTTGTTACATTGGAAGAATTCAAGGGTGTCTTGCACAGCTGGAATTAAAGAATCAGAAATAGTATTTGACAGAAATAAAGGGTGAAACCCATAGTTAGCAAAGAAGGGAGATTATTTTGTAGCAGAGTGTTTTGAGCTATTCTATGCAAATTCAGCCAACAGTAATTCTGACACCCCATCATCTTGAGAAAAAGATGTAAAACAACAGACATATTGTTCGAGAGTCTGATTAGTTCTTTCCGTCGGACTTTTAGTCTGAGGGTGGTAAGCAGATGAAAAAGAAAGTTATACCTTTAGTGTTTCACAGACAGCCCTGCAGAACTCTGCCATAAATTGGACTCCTCGGTCAGAGACAATGTTTCCAGGAATGCCATGGAGCCTCACAATGTCCTTTATAAAGACTCGGGTCGTCTCTATTGCAGAGGGTACCCCTTTCATGAGCAAGAAGTAAGTCATCTTTGAAAACCGGTCTAGCATGACAAAGATGGTCAAGCACCCCTCAGATGGTGGTATTTCTACTATAAAATCCACGAATATCATCTTCCAGGGTCTATTGGGGACCGGATGGGACCAGATGGGAATTCAAGTGGTGCAAGAGGTCACATATTACTTACAGTCCTTGTCCGTGTTAAGCCACCAGAACAGACATTGTACAAGATTCGTAGTTTTGGAAATTCCAAAATGCCCCGCCAAGGGGTGATTGGGACACAGCCCTAGAACAGCCATTCAAACACTCTCTGGTACAAATATCTTGTCTCCAAACCACAGTAAGCCTTCTTTTGTGGATATAGTCATCCCAGGTGGAGAGGGAACCTCCCATGAGGCCTGTTTGAATTGCGACAGGAGATCCATTCATCATTCAGTATCAGATCTTTACAGTCATCAAACATACAGGACAGGGCTCAGAATGCGTGCTAATGTAAAGAGTCCCTTTAAAGTTTCTGTTTCAATATTTTTATTAAGAAAGTTTTGTTTTAGGAATACAACAAGCTCAAGATACGCCCACGCAGGGGCAGAGCAGAACAATAACACATAAACAGATACATCCTGCTGACTTGTATTAGCCAAATAATGAAATGTCCTATGACATCAAAGAGGGACAGCAAAAAGCCAAACCAAATAATAGCAGCAGTAATCCAACATATTAAAAAAAAAGAAAAGGAAAGAGAAAAGGTTAGAAGAAATGAAAAAGAAAATAAAACGACAAAAAAAAAAAAAAAAGGGAATCAGAAAGAAAACATGAAGGAAAAGGAATCTAGAAGAATCACGGATCCAGGGCTAGCACAGGCAGCGACTATAAGAGGCCATAACTAGTAGGAGGCAGGGATGGCAAGGAATAACGTATCCAAGGTTCCCAAACCTTAAGGAATCTCGGATGAGCATCAGGAAGAATGCTATACATCTGTTCATTGATCAACATACCATTCATCTGGGTCTTCACCCCCTGGAAGACAACCAAAGGAGTTCTCCAAGCTTGTGCTATAGAATGTTAGGTAGGATGCCAATTTCTGCTGAGACATAGAGAGACCTAAAATTGGGCAATGCAGGAGGGCCACCCTTGCATCCCGTCGGAACGTAATATGAAAAAGCGTTTGTAGCAAACCAAAAACCGTAGACCAGAAGCCTATCAATCGCGGGCACGACTACCAAATGTGCAAACCATCCTCATGTAGACCACAGTTCCAGAAACACCTATCTCCATCAGTCGGATTAAAGTGAGCAGTCCGAGCTGGGACCCAATACCACCACTGGAGAACTGTGTAGGCTGCATCAAGAGTGACTGCATTGAACAAACATTATGCCACCATCCCCCAGGTCCTATGCCAAACCTCCACTGCAATCGAGACACCCAGATCTTGCTCCCATTGAGAGACATAAGACAGGGGTGGTGAGGAGAACATACTGTTAAGGGAGGCATAAATTACAGAACTGAGACCAGGGGACCCTGGGGAATGCTGACAAATGCGCTCAAAGGGCGTTTTGCGGAAAGGGTATGGAGGGATAGGACCCAGTGGCGCAATTGCAAATACCGATAATATTCCCGTGGCGGAACCCCCCTTGATTCTCGAAGAGACTCCCATGATGGAAACATACGAGCGCTCAGAAAATCATGTACAATAACAAAGCCATGGGAGGTCCACAAGAGAAAGAAGGGGAATGTTCTAGGCCTGGCGGAAATAAAGGATTATGCGTAATCGGCAAAAGAGGTAGAAATGATGAAATCAAATTACTCGATTATTTTACAGAATCCCATGTTCGTAAACTGTGAAGCATGATAGGGCTCAAATCCGGAGGGACACAACTTAGGCAGGAGCCAAAGCAATGTAGTTAAGGAAAGCGGAGCACAGTTGGGTAATTACAAGAGTATCCATAACGGGATATCTGTCGTGGCATGAAGCATAGACAACTGGGAAATCTGAGCTGCCAAGTAGTATCTAGAACAGGGGTGGGCAAACTTTTTGACTTGAGGGCCGCAATGGGTTCATATATTGGACCCGGGGGCCGGACCAAGAGTAGATGAATGATGTGTATGTGTCATCCATAGTAAGTATAGTAATATTCCCCCATAGTAAGCATAGTAATTAATCCCTAATATAGTAATTCATCCCCCATAGTAATTCATCCCCCATAGTAATTAATCCCCCATATAGTAATTCATCCCCCATAGTAATTCATCCCCCATAGTAATTAATCCCCCATATAGTAATTCATCCCCCATAGTAATTCATCCCCCATAGTAATTAATCCCCCATATAGTAATTAATCCCCCATAGTAATTCACCCCCCATAGTAATTCATCCCCCATAGTAATTCATCCCCCATATAGTAATTCCTCCCCCATAGTAATTCATCCCCCATAGTAATTAATCCCCCATATAGTAATTCATCCCCCATAGTAATTAATCCCCCATATAGTAATTCATCCCCCATAGTAATTCATTCCCCATAGTAATTCATCCCCCATAGTAATTCATCCCCCATAGTAATTAATCCCCCATATAGTAATTCATCCCCCATAGTAATTCATCCCCCATAATAATTAATCCCCCATATAGTAATTCATCCCCCATAGTAATTCATCCCCCATATAGTAATTCATCCCCCCTATAGTAATTCATCCCCCCTATAGTAATTCATTCCCCATATTAATTCATCCCCCATATTAAGTCCCCAAGTCCCCCCTGTGTCAATTCACTTACCTTTGCTCCGCGCGTTCCTCTCGCCGTGTTCCCGCGCCGTTCTGGTCTTCAGGGCGGACTGTGAGAGGAGCCTAGCTCCCCACACGTTCATCACGCTGCCCCGCCTACACACATCCTGACAGCCATCCTGACAGTATCACGCTCCGCGGGCCAGATTAAAAGGTCCGCCGGGCCGTATACGGCCAGCGGGCCGTAGTTTGCCCATTGCTGATCTAGAAACATGTGGAACTCCCAAACCTCCCTGTAATCTATGAGTATACAGAGTAGCTCTGGGACATTTATGAGCCCAAATAAAACTGAGAATCCTGCTTTTCAGTACACAAAGAAAAGACGCAGGGACCTAAATAGGGAGAGTGCGGACAAAGTACAGGATCTTTGGCAAGATAGTCTTCTTGACAGCATGGATCTGGCCAATCCATGATAAAGAAGGAAACTGCCAAGAATAAAGCAGGGAAGTAACAGAGCGCAATAAGGGGTAATAATTAGCCGAAAATAAGGCAGAGTAGGAGGAAGTAAGTGAAACCCCAAGATAAGCCAATGACTGGGATGCCCAACAGTAGGGAAATTGTGTCCTAACCGTTCAGGTCGTAAGGGAGAGTAATATTCAATGCCGTGGTTTTAGACAAATTGATGCGAAAGACAGATATAGTCGAAAAACGGTCCAATATGACCGGGGGATGGGAAGAGAATGATGAGAGGATTGGTTAAAGCCAAAAGGGCATCATCCGCATAAAAGTTGGCCTTGTATTGAGTGACGGCATAGGAGACACCGGAAATATCCAGGTGATTTCGAATGGCTGCAGCTAAAGGTTCAAGAGCGGAGAACAAAAAGAGCAGATGATAATGGGCATCCCTGTCTCATGCCCTTGAAAATAGGGAAAGATGAGGAAAAAAGCAAATTTAACAGAGGCCGAGGGAGAAAAATATAAAGCTGAGATCCAAGCCAGAAATGCGTCACCAAACCCCCATCTAGACAGCGTATATGTCAAATATTCCAAAGAAAGTATATCGAACGCTTTATAAATGTCCAGGGATAAAAGGAATACTGGCATCCTGCGGCTATGTAAATTATGAATAAGATAGATGACTTTACGGATGTTATCAGCAGCTTGTCGCTCCGGAACGAAGCCAACCTGATCTCGATGAATAAGTTAGAGTAGATACTTATTTATTCGGGTGCTCAGAAGCTTTCAAAGAATCTTCAAGTCCACATTTAGCAGGGAGATTGGTCTGAAAGCTTGCGGTTTAAAAGCATCTTCAGTTTTCTTAGGGATTATAGTAATATGCGCCTGAAGAGACTCCAAAGAAAGCCGGGAACCCTGCTTCAAAGAATTGAAAAAGGCAGTCAAATGAGGAACCAGAACGGTGGCAAATTTTTTATAGTAGAACCCAGATAACCCATCTGGGCCTGGAGCCTTGGAGGCCTTCAAAGATTTGATGGTTTGGTAGAATTCAGATTCAGAGATATCCGCATTCAGGGCATCTCGGGCTGCAACAGATAAAGAGGGTAGGTGCAGCTCAGCGAAAAAACTATCAGCATGTTCAGCGACAAAGGTGTTCGGTTTTTGGTAAAGAGAGGACAAAAAATCCACAAATCTATGAGTAATCTTCACAGGGTCTGAGGTACCTTTAAAGTTTTAAAAGCAGCTTGTGCTTCAGGTGCCCAACAGAGTCTAATGCCCTGTTTGGTCAGCTGAGTGATGGGAAAAATAATGGAAGAAAATCCTTTAATGAATTTCCAATAAAAATCCCACAAAGCACTGGACTCCTTTCTTGTCTGATGGCGCAGGCCACTCTAGTATGGCAAAAACTTTCTATGGGTCCATTCTGATGCCTTCAGTAGGCATCATAAGTCCATGAATTGAATGCTCTGTTGTTAAAATTCGCACTTCACGAGCTTGACGTATAGCCCATGTAACCTAAGTCAGCTGAGGACCTTCTTGACATGAGGCTGGTGAAGCTAAAGAGAAACAGAAAAAATCAAAATGTCCTTGAGATAAACAATAAAACTGTCCTTAAAAAATAAAAAATCCTTGAAAATATCGTTATCAAAGTGTTGGAAGGTTGCCTGTGCCTTACATAGTCCGAAGGGCATTACTAAATACTAGAAATGTCCAAATCTGGTACGAAAGGCCGTCTTTCACTCATCTTTCTGATTGTGTACCAGATAATAATCTCCCCATAATTCATGTTTGGTAAATATTGTTGCGGAGTCTTTGGAACAATTCTGGAACTAACAGAAGGGGATAGCAGTTTTTAACTGTAATTTTATTTAATTCCTGGTAATTTACACAGGGCTGCAGGGAGTGGTTTTTCTTCTCCACAAAAAAAGATACCCGCCCCTGCTGGTGAAGTGGAAGGACGAATGAAGCCCTTACTCAAGCTGTCATCTATGTAATACTTTGATGCCTCCAGCTCACGTTTTTTCAAAGGAAAAACTTGGCCAAACAAGATTTCATCCTTAGGTAACAATGCAATTGGGCAGTTGTAGGGTCTGTATGGTGGAAGTATATCAGCTCCACGTTTGCTAAATACATCCAAGACGTTGCGATAAACTGTTGGGATGATAGGTGTAATTCAGCATCAAAGTCTATGCAAAGTAAAGGCAACAGTTGGGCTGGAGATTCTGCAAGGCAGTGTTCATGACAATATGAGGATTGAAAGTCCACTTTGCCAGACACCCAGTCCATACTGGGGTTGTGTGCCTGTAGCCAGATTATACCCAGAATGACTAGAAACAGAGATGGCGTCCAGGCACAACAGTTCCTTGTAAACAGATGGCGATGTCAAGATTGGCAAGGGAATAGTCTCTTGAGTGACTGTTCCAGATTTTATGCTAGCTCCATCAGCCAGATAAACAGAAAGTCCTTGGGCCTTGGCTTGCAAAGGTAGCTGGTGCTGGATGGTGAAAGTCAGATCAATAAAGCAGCTGCAGGCTACTGAATCAACTATAGAGGAGACTGGACCAGCTCTTCCCGGGAAGCTGGAAAGAGATGGGGAGAGCAACATGAATGGAACTAAAAGGCACCAGTGGCAGATCAACAGGTGAGATGGTCAAACACTTATGCAGTTTTGCTGGACAGTTCTGCACACAGTGCCCTGGTTCTCCACAGTAGAGACACAGGTTGTTCTGCTGGCAGTGTTGACACTCTTTGAGTGTAAGGCAAGTACATAGTAACTGCATTGGCTCAGGTTTCTCAGTTGTGGATAAGGCAGAAATGGCTGGAGTCATGTTTGTTGGTGGCGGAGCTTTAGGCAACATCCATACAGGACGGGCTTGTCCAGAGGACCTTTCCAACCTTCATTCCCTGAGGCAACAATCAATCTGGATGTATAAATTAATCAATCCTGCCAGTGAGCTGGGAACCCCTACATGAGCCAGTTCATCTTTTAGAAGTCAGTAAGACCCAGGCAGAACTGGTAAGAATGGAAATCACAGGCTGGACACAGAGCAGGGTCAGGCAAGCTGGATCAGTCACTAGCAGGCACGTCAGTAACAGAGCAGCGAGCAAAAGGAGTTCAAGCGTGGTTAGACAGATCAGGACTGCAACAGGAGATTAAGTCCAGGAACAGGCAGCAGAGTGCTGTAGACCATAAGGCAACGTCCTAGTGCAGCAGTGATGTTTAAATGGCCCACTGGGCGCATGTGCATTAGCACGGGTCCAGCAAACAGGTATTCTCATAATTATGCCCCTTGGCATATTTCTCCTTTCCTGCCAGGGACTCTGTGTAATTAACTACTGCACACAGTGTACAGCTCATCTCTAAGTCAGGGAACTGCCATAATGTTTGATTCTCACATGAATGCGGTCCCCGCCTCGTCCGGGGCATTGATAAGTTCGCTATGTGCAAAAGGTGCCCCCCACGTGCAGCGCGAGTGGCCCTGCCCACACACACCAAACAAAATTCTGCCAATTCCTGCTGGACCACAAGAATTTTGAACAGCTTTAGTCTTAGCACTATAATTCTAACTTAAAACAAAAATACACGTTCCTCATTGCTGGACCAAAGTTTATCAGTACAAACAGATGAACAATACCAGGGGCGTAGATAAGGGGGTCAGGAGGGGTCCAAACCCCACCCCCAGAGTGACCATCCACAGTGCCGCGGCTAGGCTAGTGTAGCCTTTCAGCCACGGAAGCCGCACGTCAGCCTCTCTCCTCCGCACACTGATATACAGTGCAGAGAGAACATACTTTGTAACTGTCCCACAGCAGCTGCATCTCAACTTATGTCCTGGATCTGAGCTGTGAATACAGCAGTCTTGTCCCTTGTGCCCAAAACATGCCAGAAAGATTTTGAGCATTGGAGCATTCTCTGCCTTCCAGCACTCAGCAATGAAAGGTACATGGTACTGTGAGCAAAGTTATCTGTATTCACAGTAAAAGCAAAGTCCCAGCATGGAGAGCAGCATAGGAACCTCTGATCAGGTAAGTGATCAACAATTGGGCAGTGGAGGAGGCTGGAATTGAGCGGCATTGAAATTTAACCCATCCCCATGGCCATCAATGCAGGAGGGAGGTGGGTAACTCGCTATATGACCCCAGATGCAGAAGGGGGGGATGGCGGGTTAAAATGTCACTGCCATGATCACCGATGTAGGATGGGAATGGGGGGTGTACTTTCACTGCTACTGCTCCCTCCTCATTGGTGGTCAGTGGAAGTAAATGTTAACCCCCCCATCAACCTACTCAATAAGCATTGGTGGTCTTATCAGTGAAATTTGAACCCACCATCTCTCCTTCTGCATTTGCTGTATTTCAGCGAAAGTTAACCCACCTCCGCTCTCATTGGTGGTCATGGGGAGGGTAAATTTCAATTCCACTGACCACCAACGCAGTGGTTGGGGTTAATAGTACTGACACCAATGTTGAAGGTTATATTTGCATCCACTGACACCAATACTGAGGGGTATTATTGCATCTACAGACACCAATGCAGGGGGTTTATTATTGCATCCAGTGACACCAGTGTCTGAGTTTATTATTGCGTCTATTGACACCAATTCTGGGGGTTATTTTTGCATCCATGGACTCCAGTGCTGGGAGTTATTATTGTGTCCACTGACACCAATGCTCCGGGTTACTAATGCGTCCATTGACAGCAATACTAGGGGTTATTATTGTATTCACTGACACTAGCACTGGAGGGTATTATTGCATTCACTGACACCAATGCTGGTAATTATAAATGCATCCACTGACATTAACACAGGGGGTTATTATTGTATCCAATGACAACAATGCTGGTGGTTATTAATGTTTCCACTGACACTAGCACTGGGGGTTGTTACTGCATCCACTGGCACCAATGATGGGGGTTATTTTTTGCATCCAATGACACCAATGTTAGGATTATTATTGCATCCACTGACACCAGTCCTGAGGTTTATTATTGCTTCCACCGGCACCAATGTTAGGGTTTATTAATTGGAGCAATGTGCTTTGTAACTATACGTATATTCCATACTTGACACAGACACTGCTACTGTTGTTATAACCACTTGCTTCCAGGTCCTGTGCTGATCAGATTCCCTGCTGCAGACGAGGTTGCATTGACGTCACACCTCCCAACCTTGTCTGATCAGAGAATGCTTTGCATTCATTCAGAAAATGAAAAGCATTCTGGATTGGTCATCAGGGGATGGATTGCTGAGCCAGAGAATGTGAGATTGATTACCATCAGGAGGTCATCTGCAACATGGGTGTGGTGAGAGGCCTTTGGCAACCTTTATTTGTTTTATACTTGTTTGCTGTCACAGGGATTTGCTGCTGCCAGTAGAGTTCTGCTTAATGGGGACTGAATACACAAGGCTATATATGACATACACCTGACCCCTGCACTATTTATGCCATATTGTACAAAAGATGCTGGTTGCCCACTGGTAACTGGTAATAAAATTCTTTTTCTAGGCAGGTTGTGTGCAGATAAGTATATGTACTAGTAGAGTATCATATTTTTGGTTACAAGGACTGTGGCATATGTTACTGTGTACACAGGGAGTAGGTTGAAGTTTTAAGCCCCTTCCAATTTTGACACATCCACAATTTGTCACAACATGGCAGGTATGCTGCCTAGGTATTGTCCTCTCGGTGCCCAAGGTTGACCCCCCAGGAAAAAACAAATTATCTACAGCCCTGCACAATACAGACAATGCAGTAAAAAATGTCAGGGGGGGCAGACAATAGATTGTTGTTTGACAGCTGTAGTGTGGCAAATAACCTACTGTAGATGTGAACAAGATTTAAAGCAGAACTCCACCTTGTCCCCGGCTACCTGTAAAGGATTGGCACCTTTGGGGAGTGGGGGAGGGGGAGAGCAGATACCCGATCTTGACAGGATCCCACTTCCGCTGCAATTGCCTAGGGGATCCCCTCCTCCCCTCTGTAGTCTTTTGGGACACATGACAGGTCCCAGAAGACTGCAGGACCATTCACAATGCTCAGTGCTGCTAGTGCATGCGCAGTGGGCACCCGGCTGTGAAGCCGAAAGCTGTCACAGCTGGGTGCCCACACTTAAGACATCGGCGCAGGGGGACATAGAGCGGCCAGTGAACCTGGCAGCAGGGAGGACACCGCTGGATCATAGGACAGGTGAGTGGCTGTTTTTTAAAAGTCAGCAGCTACAGTTTTGTAGCTGTTGACTTATATTTTTTTCATTGGAGACTGGAGCTCCACGTTAAGGTTCACTTGACACTGATTTGGTGCACTTCTCCCGCAGCTCATGTGCAGTGCAGTGTACCCGCGTTTTGGTGTGGGTTAGCTGTGCTTTACCACAGACATTTATTATGCCATGCGGTATTGGTGTGCTTTCTGAACCACAAAACCAGGATACATAATAGATGTCTATGGTAAAGCACAGCTAACCCACACCAAAACGTGGGTACACTGCTCTGCACATGAGCTGTGGGAGAAGTGCACAAAATCAGCGTGAAAGCAGCCTAAGGGTATATTATAAAATTCAAGTCTTATATGGCCCAGAGATAATCTGTAGGCAGAAGTGACAGTAATAATATAAAAAGAAAAAAAAAGATCCAGCATGCCATGCCACATTTTCCTGGTGGAGATGAGTTCTGGGCACCCAGGACAGTGCCAGCCTGAGCCACACAGAGCTCTGCAATGAAGTGCAGACTGGGGAGGGGGACATTCCTACATAAAATGTGAACCCAGGTAATCAAGGAGCTGATCAATTACTCCAGTGAGTCTGGCCCCTCTCCTTCTTCCTGGGAAAGCCGCACCTTCTATGGGACTGATCTGCCCACTTAACCCATTACTTCCCACCTGCTCTGACAGCACGACCCAGTGAGAGTTATTACACTGCTATGCTGTTTTTATTTGTCTGGTGGATGATGAGCGGTGCTCCTCCCCAAATCATGAAAGCACTGCACCCGGGAAAAGTGGCCCTCCCTGAATACAGTATATTCCTTGGCTTTAGGGAGGGCGGGGCAACTGAAACCTGAGGGGCATAGCCCACCCCAGCACTCCCTAGATCTGGCCATGGTGCCCCTCCTTGAATACAGGATATTCCTTGGCTTTGGGGGGGGGGAGGCAACTAGAATCTGGGGTGGGGGGGGCACAAACCACCACAACACCCCCTAGATCTGGCCATGATTAATGGAAATGTATTGATTTTTGTCCTGTGTTTTAAAAATACTCTGGGGGTTATTTACACTGGAGAGTGCAAAATCTGGTGCAGCTCTGCATGGAAACCAATCAGCTTCCAGGTTTTATTGTCAAAGCTTAACTGAACAAGCTAAAGTTAGAAGCTGATTGGCTACCATGCACAGCTGCACCAGATTCTGAGTGCTCCAGTTTTAGTACATCCCTCCCTATGTCTTTTTAATGAAATTGGTGACATCACACAGGCAATCTGGAAACTGGTGACAATCAACATCATCAGGATCTCTAAGTGACTGCTTGCCAGTCCCTATAGAATCTCTCCCATGCTAGCTGTGCCAGGGAGGTATTGTTCCAACTGCTAGTGATCGAGCCTTGACCAGCAAGTGATTGATTACAGAGGTACCTAGAGGTAAGACTACAGTACATAGGTACCTAGAGGTAAGTGAAGACTTTTCTGTGTTGACTCAGCTTAAAAATTCCAAAAAATGTCCTCTTTGGTGTGATTTAATTTGGATTGGATAAAGTCTGGAACCCAAAGGAATTGCTGGGATCTTTTTGTTTGTATTATACCTGTGTGTCTAAAGTCAGACCCTTCTAACAGAATGTGTGCATATTACCCATCTAGATTGTTTACACACACATACGTGTTGATATAAAGTGAGGTTGCCTGTCACAAACGTGTCATTATCACAGTTTTGCTACATGTACAAACACATAAATATTGTGAGCCAAAACATGCAACTGCATTTTTGTTTGAACATAAATAAGATAAATAAATGTCTATAAATGTGGTCTGCATACACGTAGACATTCAGAAAGAAAGCCTGGAGAGTGAACATATTTCTGTAACCTGGGGAATGAGAGTACCATAATTATTTTTGGGTTATATATAGGGTTCTACTGGGAAACATTTTGGCTCTCAAATACTGGCAAGCAGAATCCAAGAAAGCCACAGGGTCTGTGTAAATGGTGACCACTTATTTCATAAGGTGCTAAGAAGCAGAAATAGTTGTCTTTTCTTACATGATAACTTAATTCTACACATGAAGTCTTATTCTGTTTCTAACAACAAGGTAATTCAGATCCCTAATATACAGTAATCTTTATATGTTGACTGTTTCTGAAGAACAGAGGGTCCAAATTTCCATGTTAAATGATCTCCTAACTCAGACATGTAGTGTGCCTTGTTGTCTTTTCTGCTTCAAAGAAAACCTGTGAGGAAAGATATATGGAGACAGCTTCTGTTGACAGTTATATTTTGTACATTTAGTAAGAAATCCAGGCCTTTTTTAAAACAACCTACTGAGCTAGCAAATTCTTGAGGGAGTCTATTCCACATTTTCACAGCTCTCACTGTGAAGAAGCGTTTCCATATTTGCAGGTTTCCTCTAGATATAAAGAGTGCCCTTTTGTCCTTCATGATGACCTGGGAATAACTGCACCAAGTTTATTGAATGAACCACTTACATATTTATACATGTCATTATATCCCTGCTTAATCACCTCTTAAGAGAGAATACATTCAGTTCCTCTAATCTTTCCTCATAGTTGAACTCCTCCATGACTCTTTCATGGTTTGTTCTTCTTTGCATTCTCCAGTTCCTCAATATAATTTTTGTTAACTGGCACTAAAAATTGAACTGCATATTATAGATGAGGTATTACTAATGATTTGTACAGAGGGAAAATGATGTCTCTCTCTGCAGTCTATACCTTTTTTAACCCCTAGGCTTCGACGTAACACAAATATGCGGCCTCAAAGAACTTGGCTTTTTTTCCATGGGGCTGTAAACTTGTGTACCTGTCTTTGTTCTGGGAGCACACTGCACGGTGCACTCCCAGTACAAAGACCGGGGTGTAACTGAGAGCCCTGTGTCTAGCGATCTGGACCCAGGACTCCTGATTCCGGGTCACATGATCGCTGTATAATATAAACATAATGTGTGCTCATGGGTAATATATATATATATATATATATATATATATATATATATATATATATGTGAAAGTCCCAAGTGAAATGTCCTTCACATCTTCAGTAATCAAAATAAAAGTGCCATGCATGAGGGCAAAAAAAACGTCTGTGACAGTCCTCCACCACTATGCACTCACCAGAAATAAAATAGGATCAGGCTAAAAGCAGAGAAATCCCTCCAGGCAACATAAAGCTCCTCAGCTGTAGGAATTTCTTATGGTGTACCAGAAGTGGAATGGAACAAGCTCTGAACAGAGAGATCTTTCCAAGCAATAAACAGCTATAGAAATCTCATCTAGTGTACCAGTAGTGGATACTGTAGGAATTGCTTGCATGGGAAGTAGTGGAGGAATATTCCCAGGTAGAAGAGAAGTAAAATGGTGAGGAGGATAACCAGAAGGAGGCTCTTCTATCTCCTCCAGAGGATGGACTTCAGTGTCTTGTATGGAGATGTCTCTGGACTCCTTTATTCCCGTTCCAGTGAAAAATGTTGGACTCCCCCGCACATCTTCACTCTCAGAGTGACCAGGAATGTGAATCTCTCCAGCAGGCACACACAATGCAGCTTCATCCCAAACTCAGTCCTCCTCCTCCTGGCCCAATTTTGCGCAGCCCGGCCGCCCTGTAGCAGTAGTTCTGCTTTAGGGCAGTCGGGAAGTGGTTAAAGAGTCCCTAAAAATAAGAAACAATGGCTTTGAAATATCAGAGCTCAACTCTTTTAGGACATATGGATTTAAACCATGTGGTCCAGGTGCTTTATTCATCTGTATTCTGTCTAAATATTTCTGGACCATATCAATTTTGAGCCATAGCGGTTCATTTGGGGCTATGTCAATATCATCCTCATTATGGACTTGAGCTCCCCCATGCTCCTATATATACAGAGCTGAAGAAGGAATTGATACATTTGCCTTTTCTTTGTCCTCAGTCACCAATTCTAAAATATCTTGTAAAGAGCCTACATACGCAGACCTGACCTTTTTACTTTTAATGTATTTGACTAATTTGGGGGGGTTTGTCTTACTATCTTTTTCAACCTGTCATTCGTTTAAAATTTTTGCAACCTTGTTTTCCAAACTGCTATATACTATATTACAAAATTAAAAAGATTATGTCACTCTGCCCTGAATGGGAAGCATAACACAGTCATTTTAATGTCTAGCAGTCTCCCTCCACAACAACATCAATTTTATTCTTGAGGAATCCTTTAGAATATTTGAAGATATTGGGCATGGGTGGCCAATTAATTCTCAAGGGCCTCATGAGAAACTGGGACTGTTGTGGAGGGCTAAACCAACAGGATAGGCATTTATATACTTTCTCTACTGGTATACACACACCCTGGTGTGTGAGGTTACTTCCACAGCAATGCAGAAATTTATGCTGACTAGTGGGGATGTAGGTTCCACCCATTACCTGTGGGGTGGAGAGAGGGACCTGGAAACACCTCCCCACATGCCCTCACAAGCATCATATCCTTGTTGTCCATCTTCCATGGTCCCCCCACCTACACAGCAAAACTTGCTTGGAAAGGGTGAAAGTGTGACCACTGTCATCTTGGCAATCAATGTACCAACGACAGCAGAAGAACAGCTGCCACAGTCTTGTTGGCTGACTGGCCTGGATCCAGGGAACCCACACTTCTCCCTCAGAGCCATGGAGCAGTGTCAAATGCCCTGAGGTGGGGGGGGGGGGGGGGGCTGAAGTTCAACCACTGCCATCTCTTGTAGACACCTATTCTCCAACACATTATTGTGAAGGCACGTAGGCAGGCATGCACATACATGAATTGGAAAAAAAATAGCAGTCACCTTAAAAAAAAATCAATGCATGTGCATGGCATACACTTATCTACATTTCATTTCTAATGTCCAATTAACCTCGTGCAGACCAGACAAGAACAGCCAGAATGCCATATGTGGCTTGGATACCATAAAGTGCCCAGATCTGATCTGATCTCTCATCTACAGCTCTCAGTACATTCATGTAATTAATAAATTGTAGATATAGCAAAAATGTATGTAAAAAAAAAACACTAAAAAATAAATAAATAATAAATAAATGTAAATCAAAATTGAATTCTAAATATCTGAATGACAGATTTAAAAAAAATACTGAATTTCCATTGGTGTAGAGTGGTAATACTATTTTTTTTATTGGTTCTCATTAAAAAACTTACTCATCAGTGCAAAGCTCCATGATATGACAATAGGAATATAAAAGTCATGAGTCACCTCTACAAAACAAAAAAGTCTCAAGGATGCACCATAGGAGGTAGTAGTTAAGGGCTACAAGCATCATGAGTATATAAAAATTTCACTTTGACATCCAAAACTAATACAGCCAGGCCTGATAAGCATGTTGGTGTTGGACCCAGTAAAAAAGGTCTCCACATGATCTTGTAGGCCTCTGAATTGTTGTTTTCCCAAGAGATCATCTACTCTAGGTGGCAGAGAGAGTCCAACTCACAAGCCCAGTCAAGGCAAGTAGGTGTAAATAACAGCATGTGCTGCACTTAGAAAGTGGCAGATCAAGCTATTTTTGCTCTGTTTATAAGAGCCAGGCAACATGGACAATAAAGTGGTGTCAGGAGTGTTAGGAATCTGATCGCCAACAAGTTTGTAGTACATTAGAACTATTTTGTCCCAGAAGGGAGCGACTAGGAGACATGTTCTCCAAATATGAATCATGGGTGGTCTGACACCTCCAGCAGGTATCTGGAATCAAAACATCAATGTTATACAGCACTGTAGGTCATCGATATCACCTTGACAGGAGTTTGTAGTTGCGCTCTTGTGCCTTAGTCGATATGGAAGCTTGCGTGTAAATATTAATATCTTGTCTCAATCTAGCTCTTCCACTGTGGTATTGAGTTCTTCCCAGTGGCGACTTTAGAAACAATATATAGGGGGGCACATAAGATACCACAGTCAAAACTGGGGGGGGGGGGGGCACTGATAATTTTCACCACTAAATTATACCACTGTATGGAAGCTTGCATGTAAATATTAATATCTCGTCTCAATCTAGCTCTTCCACTGTGGTATTGAGTTCTGCCCAGTGGCGACTTTAGAAACAATATATAGGGGGGCACATAAGATACCACAGTCAAAACTGGGGGGGGGGGCACTGATAATTTTCACCACTAAATTATACCACTGTAAAAACTAAATAAGCATATATAAATAAAATTACAAAACTGCTCAGCAGCCTAATTTAGTGGGGGGGGGGGAAGGAATTACCTAGGGGTAAAATTGCCTGTCTGTAGCAATGCCACTAGTTCTTGCTGCCACTTGGAAAAGCAATGAGAAGTTGATATAACAGCAATAACACATGTGTAGGTTTATCAGATTGGGTAAGTATGGATTCAAAATCTGTGTTGGGTCTGAGGAGCACGTCTTGGACTTCAGCTTTAACGTAGTACCGACAATCGCTTTCTATGCTGGGAATGAGTAACTTCACATCATACAGTATGACAGTCACACAGAAATTGGTCATGGTGGTTTGATAATTCAGAAGAACAATGAATAAAAAAATTCAGTGAGTTCTTGCACGCATGAATTCGTGAAAAGAGGATTACAAAGAAAAGGCTGAAAACGTTTCAGATTTTCAGCCAAGAATTCTAATATTTTACCTTTATTTGACTGTATCATAGTGACAGAAAATAAGCCTAAGGGGTAATTCATCACAGGAAAGTAAAAATGCCTGTATTTCTCAGTTTAGGTATTCCAGGAGCAGTTAAGGTCAGATAGGTTTATAGAACACCACTGAGAACTATTAGCTCTCTGTGCAAAAATGTATAGGCCGTGCACAACCTGCAACAATCTGTGCTAGTGAGTGCCAGATGCTAGAAAGTAGAGAGTTCCAGCACTTGGAAATGGTATGAAGTCATCCAGCTAGTAAGAAAGCAGTCCAGGACATGGTGCCTGTTCAAAGTTTAAGTATAACTTAAGTTAAGTTAAGTAGAACCCTCACCTTTTAAAACAACCCATTTAGTTTGAAATAGAAATGCAAAACTGACCATACTTGGATGAATGTGTTCAATGCGGTCAGTTTGAAATAGATTTTTATTCACACTGACACCAGGGCATTTTTTACTACTACTGACCATTGACATTGGAGCATTATTTTACTCCCATTGAAACGGGAGCTTTTTTTTACTCCCACTGACCACCATTGCAGAGGCATTTTTACTCACACTTATGCCAGGGCATTTTTTTACTACTACTGATCATTGACATTGGAGCATTTTTTTACTCCCATTGACACTGGAGCTTTTTTTTTTACTCCCACTGACCACCATTGCAGGGGCATTTTTTTATTCCATTAACACCTATGCATTTTTGTTATTCCAACTGACATGAGATCAGTTTGTTACTTGAATGCCCCCCAACACATTATGGCGTACATTGTAAGTATAAGGGATGTATAAGGGATGTAAGGGTGCTTCCTCATATGAGTAATGCAACTGACAAAATAGCCTATGGTGCTTACTCATTATAGACATTCCAGTATTCTTGTGGCTGTAGAAAGTATAGCATAGCTGCTTTTGTATTTCAGAAAGCTTGTTTCATGACATTCATAAGGGTGTTTATGATAACGGCACTGGAAGGAGCATGAAAGAGTTTGAACTGACTGCATTTGTTGTGTCTTATATAATGTATTAGGGATATGGGCTGGAATTACATGTTGTTTGACGTAGTCAGCTTGCAACTGAGCCATGTTCAAATCACATCCTCCTTTGCTATGAATATGTGGCATCTTTATGATTGAAGTAATTATTATATTCTTATTCAGGGCTGTGGATAAGGGGGTACCACCATTCCACCTGGACGGGGCCCAGGCCAGCAGGGGGGCCCAGGCAGCTGGGTGAATTGGATGTGGGCAGGAAGGGTGATCGGAACCGTGGGGGAACAATTACTGGAACTGGGCTCTCTCTGCAGTATTGGAAAGCTGGATTTCTCCTCTCCCTCCCGCTGGTTTTCCGCTGTAGCAGGGAGAGCCATACAGGGGATCGGTTCCAGTAATTGCCCCTCCCCCCTCCTCCCACCATGCCGATCTCCCTCCCTGTGCACCTCTGATTCACCCAGCTGTCTGGGCCCCCACAGTGCCGGTTTACCACCGGCAGCTGCAAGCACACAATAGGATCCTTCATGATGGAGTGCATGATTGCACAACGGATCAAATTCAAAATCCCAACACTGACGTACAAAGCTGTGCATCATACTGCCCCAAATTACATCACCAACCTAATATCCAAGTACCACCCAACATGCACACTCCGCTCCTCACAAGACCTCCTACTCTCCAGTTCCCTGGTCTCCTCCTCCCATGCACGCCTCAGGGATTTCTTCAGGACGTCACCCATCCTCTGGAACTCCCTACCCCAATCCATCAAACTATCACCTACTCTCCTCTCCTTAAGGCGCACCCTAAAAACCCACCTCTTCAGGGAAGCCTACCCCACCCCCTGCTAATTGCCAACCTCCTCCACTCCTCCTACCACCCCATCCCCCACAGCTATCTCCTCCTGTACCACTATCCCCTCCCTCCTAGATTGTAAGCTCAAAGGAGCAGGGCCCTTGAACCCCTCGTGTATCCCATTGTATTGTTATTGTACTGTCGCATGTTCTGTCTCCCTTTGTAATGTACAGCGCTGAGCGAACTGTTGGCGCTTTATAAATACTGTATAATAATAATGAAGAGTGGAGGAAGGGTCCGATAATTATGTCACATTAAAAAAACCCTTACTTTCCTAAATGAACCCAATGAGTGATCGGTACTGATCACTCACTGTGTTCATTCATAACTGAAGCATAGTAAACTGTGTTTTTCTTTTGTTTCTTTTTAAGGGGGCCCTGTCAGGTTGGCTATATGGGGCCCCATGGTTTCTAACAGCAGCCATGTTCTTATTCATAATATTTGTGTTCACTAATGCAAAAGTCAGTGTATTGCCAAACTAAATTACAAAGTTTATGGCAAATTCTCTTTGCTATACTCAACCAAGCTGATCTTTTGTGTAGCCTCCTCACCTCCTGCCAAATGCTCTCTATTGCCAGTTCACACTTGCCTGCACACTAAACTGGAGCTGTGTGCAGGAAAAAGTTTCAACTGCGGTGAGCTAGCCGTAGGGGTGGTATGATGCATGGTTTCTTGTACTATACAGTTCTTTTTTTTTGCTAACTTTATTTGAAGTACAAAGTGTCACCAAATTGGAGCACGGTGCATTGTGCTGCTGTGCAGTGACATGCGGTGCCTTTCTGTGACCTGCAATAAAATGCAGCATGTCTGCATTTTATTGCAGCTCACTACACTGTACCTCCAGGCTGTATTGCAATGAGAGCGAGGTACATGGAAAACAGTTGTTTTCTATGTGCCCCAGCACTGACTGGCATTCTTCCAGTGCAGAAAAACACTAGTCACTGCTTTAGTGTGAATGGGCCCTGAAGAGCAAATAAAATAATAAAAGTCCATATGTAATCTGCCACAGCATATGCTGAAAGGCAGGAAACCAAAGTTCAGAACTGTATAAGTCACTTTATTGTAGAAGTCACTTTGCAATAGGCCACTTGGGGAAAATCATGATGAATAATTATTGACATGATCATGTTCATCTTATGTGTGTAAAAGGATTCCCAGGTGGATGGGTCTCTAGTACAGGGAGGGAGAGATGTGTAGAGCACCTGTCAGCAGTCGACGGGTCAGCGTGACAAGCCACCAGGTCCCGCTCATCCATGGAGGGCTCCAGTGAAAGGTGGACCAAAGGATTTTCTAGTACAGGGAGGGAGAGATGTGTAGAGTACCTGTCAGCAGTTGACAGGTCAGCGTGACAAGCCACCAGGTCCCACTCGTCCACGGAGGGCTCCAGTAAAAGGTGGACCAAAGGATTCTCTAGGACAGGGAGGGAAAGATGTGTAGAGTACCTGTCAGCAGCCAACAGGTCAGCGGGACAAGCCACCAGGTCCCACTCATCCATGAAGGGCTCCAATAAAAGGTGGACCAAAGGATTCTCTAGGACAGGGAGGGAGAGATGTGTAGAGTACCTGTCAGCAGTCGACGGGTCAGCGTGACAAGCCACCAAGTCCCATTCATCCAAGGAGGGCTCCAATAAAAGGTGGACCAAAGGATTATCTAGGACAGGGTGGGAGAGATGTGGTGAGTACCTGTCAACAGCCGTTGATTAAGTGTAACCAGCCACCAGGTCCTGCTCATCCATGGAAGGCTCCACTGAAAGGTGAACCAAAGGAACTGTCGTAAGAGGACTACAGACAGCCATGAGAGGACACAAAATACCACCGACTAACCGCCAGCATAAGGAAAACTCCTCTGGTAAATGGATAAATAGGGACATGCAGGGGTCGCTGGCAATAGAAATGACACAGAGAACCAATACCAGCTGGATCTACACCAAGGAAAGCAACTAGGCGACAACATGTATCGAACGCCTCCCTTTTGCAAGTCACGGAGTTCCGGCAAGTCTCGCCAGAAAAGAAGCCACAGGGGATGCAGCCTGCAGCTGCATCAAACGAATCAGTGTCAGACAGTACTCTTCTGGGCAGGTACCCAGGCCCCCTTTGTGAACTGATGGCATCTGGACCCAGTACAGGAGGGCTGGCTGTACTGCCTTATCAGCGGCCCTGAATGTCATACAGAAAACTGATTGGCTTCTATAACTGCTTGACTGCTGTAGCACTTATGAATCAAGTCAGCTACTTCGATTCCTTTTTATCTCACGAGAATTCTGTCACAGTCTCATGCAGCTCCTAAAGTTCTGATAAAGGGGGAGTGTTTGCAACCCCCAAAACACATCGGCCATGGTATATTGTGGCATTTTGACTTCCTACATGTTTGTATTTCTCCCAGAGCACTCCTTGGGACCCCTTGGTGTACATGAGCCACCTAAAGCAGTGTATAATGCTCAGTACTTTAGACCTTGCCCTGTTTTCATGGACCAAAAAAGGCTAAGACCCAGCTGATCAATGACCCCACACACACACACCAGACAGCACTGAGCATCTGATCTTTTGCCTTGGCTCACACTTTTATCCATTGCACAGTGTCTCTGTGGAGAAATTCTTCTCAATATTAGACCCCAAGCCCTAATGACACCATCAATGTAATCAGAAGCAGGAGTGGGCAGATTACACATCAAATTACTGATAGGCTTCTATGAGAGGAACACGTGTTGATTTACTAAAGCTGGAGAGTATAAATAGTGGTGCAGCTCTGCGTAGAAATCAGCTTTGAGTTTTTTTTTTTTCAAAACGTAATTGAACAAGCTGAAGTTAGAAGCTGATTGGCTACCATGCCCAGCTGCACCAGATTTTGCACTCTCCGGTTTTAGTAAACCAACCTCACAGTGATCCTAGGCACATTCATCTGGGAGGAAACACTCTGCTAGATTTATATTCTAAACATACATTTTTGTTACTGATTGCTTTGTTACATTAAGGCCACGCTCACATTTCAAGTAGCGGGAACTTGTGTTTCCACTCCTGATTTTTCTTTTAGCGATTTACATGTTTTTCCGTGTGCCGCACAAGTTGAACAAGCCAGTGATTCTGCTCCACCTCCTCTAGGTGGCGCATAGTGGTAGATCCTGGCTGGATAATTGGTGAGTGTGTCTAAACTTCTTCCCTCTTGACAACTGCAGATGGCCCTCCCTCTGCTGCTCTGAGTCTCTTATTAAGGGCTAAGGCTACATTCACCCCGGTGATTAGGGGCGGTACTGATTGTAGCGGCAGTTCCTCCTGCAGCTGTCAGTGGGTACATGCAGCTGCTGGCCAGGGCCACTACAATGACAGGTCAGTGACAGCCGCACCTATTCATGGCTCTCTGTTCAGACAATAATTACCTGCGGTGATTGCTGCTGGGTGCACTTTGTCTGCATCTAGCAATGATCACCACACATAATCACTGGCTGTGCAAATATACTATATTATACTATATATTATACTATATTGCCAAAAGTATTGGTCGGCCTGCCTTTACACGCACATGAACTTTAATGGCACCCCAGTCTTAGTCCGTAGGGTTCAATATTGACTTGGCCCACCCTTTGCAGCTATAACAGCTTTAACTCTTCGGGGAAGGCTGTCCACAAGGTTTAGGAGTGTGTCTATGGGAATGTTTGACCATTCTTCCAGAAGCGCATTTGTGAGATCAGGCACTGATGTTGGACGAGAAGGCCTGGCTCACAGTCTCTGCTGTAATTCATCCCAAAGGTGCTCTATTGGGTTGAGGTCAGGACTCTGTGCAGGCCAGTCAAGTTTCTCCACCCCAAACTCACTCATCCATGTCTTTATGGACCTTGCTTTGTGCACTGGGGCGCAGTCATGTTGGAACAGGAAGGGGCCATCCCCAAACTGTTCCCACAAAGTTGGGAGCATGAAATTGTACAAAATGTCTTGGTATGCTGACACCTTAAGAGCTCCCTTCACTGGAACTAAGGGGTCAAGCCCAACCCCTGAAAAACAACCCCACATCATAATCCCCCCTCCACCAAACTTTACACTTGGCACAATGCAGTCAGGAAAGTACTGTTCTCCTGGCAACTGCCAAATTAAGACACGTCCACCAGATTGCCAGACAGAGAAGCGTGATTCTTCACTCCAGAGAACACGTCTCCACTTCTCTAGAATCCAGTGGTGGCCTGCTTTACACCACTGCATCCGACGCTTTGCATTGCACTTGGTTATATAAGGCTTGGATGCAGCTGCTCGGCCATAGAAACCCATTCCATGAAGCTCTCTACGCACTGTTGTAGTGCTAATCTGCAGGCCACACAAAGTTTGGAGGTCTTTAGCTATTGACTCTGCAGACAGTTGGCGTTGTCTGCGCAATGTGCGCTTCAGCATGCTCTGACCCCGCTGTCTTTTTACCTGGCCTACCACCTCATGGCTGAGTTGCTGCTGTTCCCAGTTGCTTCCACTTTGTTCTAATACCACTAACAGTTGACTGTGGAATATTTAGTAGCAAAGAAATGTCACAGATGGATTTATTACACAGGTGGCAACCTATCACGGTACCACGCTTGAATTCAGTGAGCTCCTGAGAGTGACCCATTCTTTCACAAATGTTTGTAGAAGCAGTCTGCATGCCTAGGTGCTTGATTTTATACACCTGTAGCCAAGGAGGTGATTGGAACACCTGAATCCAATGATTTGGAGGGGTGTCCCTATACTTTTGGCAACAAAGTGTAGGTGCGGCTGCCTGTCATTATAGTGAAAAGGGCCAGCGGTTGCACCTACCCACTGATAGCCACTGACAGCTGCAGGATGAACTGCCACTACAATTCACACAGGCCCTAATGTTGCCTAATTCTCACTGTACAGTATATGGTGACAGATGTTTTACTGCATTATAAAGAGTCTGACACCTCAGGGACATTCAGGAAACAATTGTTTCCTTTGTGTACCATTTACACTACAATGCAGTCTATGGCTGCGCTTCAGCGTGTTGCAATGAAATACTGACATGCTGAATTTTATCGTAGCGCCGAATCATACAGCAATGTACAGCAATGCAGCACGTCTTACTGAATGAAGTGTACTTTTTTTACACTTCAAATAAAGTTGGTATAAAAAAAAGAGAGCCGTGTGATGCGCTGAATTGCTTACCACACTTCCCCCACCACAACCAGCAATGCAAAGCTGCTGGTGTGGTGAATCATGTGAATACAGAGTGAAAAAGGCAGCCACCCCTCTGAAAAACAATACACATATGGATTTATTTTTAGAGGCATTTGTCAGGCAGTGAGAAAGCGATGTCGTCTCCTCACCACTTATTTTAACTCCCCAAATGCTGCATCACCCCACCACAACCACGTGCATTGCACCTGGTTGTGGGGAAGTTGCAGCATGGACCTATCAAATCTAATAAACTACAGTAATAATCTAATAACAAATTGAATATATCTATCAACTATTTATACTTTAATTCTTGAGAGTAGGTGTGTAAATTGGGGCAGGCATAAAGGGGCCCCTGTGCATTACTTTGCCCAGGGGACCATGATGCTATTAGGATGGCCCTGAGGAGGAGGTCCCCTAGAAATGACTCCTCTGGTCAGAAAATATCACATTCTTTTACATCCATTTCAGAAGCCACACGTTCTGACAGCCTTCACTAGTAGGCACCAATGTTTTCTTTGTGGGGAAGACATTCTCTGACCCTGTATGAATAGCTCTTTGTGCAAACCAAAAAAATAAATAAAATCCAGTGCATGAAAGTTCAGGTGGAAGATGGAGTGAGAGGCTGGGATGCAGGAGCCTGGCAGGGGGCACAGCGGGAAGAGGCCTACCTACAGGCTGGATCTGGAAAGGAGGATCGCTGAACCTCATCAGTCCCCAGAGAGATGACCACCAGTAGAGCCAGGAAAAGAGCCAGCAGAATGCCTGAAAGCAGCCATTTACCCAACAAGCCTGCAGGAGAGGAATAGTGAGTAAACCTACACCCTCTGTGCAGTCAAGGGGAGAGGGCATTCTGGTGGGAAACCTGACTAACCCCCATTTGGAATTGTGCATTTAAAGCAACAGATTCTGGGTCCCCTTGCTCAGGGATTCCCTCATTACATCTGGATGAGAAGAGGATTTATCTGGGGTCTGGGGTGGTACACCAGGAGGGCTGGAGAGCTCTTCAAGAAGAGATTTTGCTGTTATGGACTTGTGCATAGTTGTTAAGGAGTTGCAGTTCCCTTGGGCATCCCATACACTCCTCATCCCTACCCAAGTTCAATACCTTAAAAAAACAAGCTCAAAGACTGTTTACTGTCTCCAATGCGTAAGGTCAAAGAAAATGCATGTTGAGTGGCTGTGCAGGACCATAGGGGGGACCCAAAACTCATCAACTCCTAAGGGGGTAGTGCTAAAAAAATGTATTTGGTGAAAATGGTATTAGCTTGAAAATGAATACAGCCATCACATGTAAGGACTGGCAATCTGACCTATATTACATTTTTTTCTTGGGTCTAGTTATTCTGTAAAACCAGGCTCCAAACATATATATTTTTGGGAAAGGTGAGAAAGGCTATAAGATCTCTCTATTTTTATTGTTATTATTTTTTTCTGTTACACACTGAGCCTGGGTTCACATATGTGTAGGGCCAGTTTGCAGCGTGATTTCAATCCCCATCTGGTGCAACTTCGTTCAGCAGTTCTGGTGCGATTCAGGTGCAAATTGTTAAGTGTATGACATTAGATATCGCACCTGAACACCTGAAACGCACTGGACTCTTTTTGAGATCTTACTGCGTCCGCCCGCACATATGTGAACCAACTCCATAGAAAAGGCTTTTGGTTCACATGTCATGGAAATTGGATGCGATTCAAATGCATCCAATTGGCATATACTGTATGTGAACCAGGGCTGAAGCAAAGCATTTCACCACAAAAAGGCTGAGGATAACAACAACTAAAATATATATGTTGTGCAGTTCACTTGGTATCTCATTGTAGCTTTGTTTAATACACGTACTGTATATACAGAAATGTTGAATATTTTAGCTTTGTTTGAAGACAGCATGCTATAGTTTCTCTTTTTGTATCATGGTATACTGTTCTATGGTAGGAATTAAAAATGTGATTTGTTAGGGATACATCAGTATATCAACATATAGTAAAATACTCAGAGACCCTGAAAAAAAGAAAAACTTGTAGACCCGGATGAACTAGAATAACCAGTATGAAGTCAGAAGCTCCTACAGCATTCAATCAACACCTAAGAAAAAGAACTGGAGGGCTTCTGGTCCCTCATCAGCTCTACCTTCAGGAAATCTCTTGTTGACTGTCTGTCTCCAAAGTTCCCCGAGGGGGTGGTTTGACATTAGTCACCTCTGCTAGAATTTGACATTTTTATTGTTCCGCTGAGAACCTGGAATGCAGCTTTATTGCAACTCATTTTTAAAGTCTGAATACATGACCCTGATAATTTACTGAAGCACCTGTATTATCTAGGTACTCCCTAGAAATTTCACAGGGTGTTTGCAAAGGCTGTAATTCCTATCAATAACAGACCTGAAGCAGACGCCAGCAACTAAAACATGTCTTGTACACAGCCCAATATGTTTTGTTGGATAAAGAACAACATTCATGGTTTTGACTGGCAGACGTGTTTTCCAAGTAAGGCGCAGGGTTTCTGGCACCAGCCAACCAGGACATGGCACCCAAGCATGGGTTTGTAAACTATGAAGTTTGAAATGTGAGCCTACAAAGTTGCTCATGTCCCCACCCCTTAGTGCTTTAGAATGTTAAAAAAGTTAATTGTTTTAAAGAGAATATCTTAATTTTATAAAGTCAATGTAATTCAAAATATCTTTAGCCAACTTTAAAAATTGCATATGTCTAGCTAATCATTTCAGTCCTACTAATAAAACCTAATTGCATGGGAACAGTTAAAACCACTTGAGCTCCAAAAGGGTTTACCCCCATGACCAGAGCATTTTTTGCTATTCAGCACTGCACTACTAACTTGAAATTGCTTGGTCATGCAACGCTGTACCCAAATTAAATTGATAGAATTTTTTTTACACAAATAGAGCTTTATTTTAGTGATATTTGAGCAGCACTGTTTTTTTAATTATATAAGCAAAAACAAATCAAACATTTTGAAAAAATTATATTATGTCCTTTCTATTATAAAAAAATATTCAATAAACTCAAATTTTGCCATAAATTTAGGCCAAAGTGTATTTGACTACATGTCTTTGGTAAATAAAAATCCCAATGGCTTTATATTAATTGGTTTGTGTGAAAGTTAAAGCATCTAGTCTCTAAATGATATATATTCTGGAATTTACGCAGCTTTTACTTTCTGACTGCCTATCAAATTTCTTGAGGTGCTAAAATGCCAGGGCAGTACAAATCCCCACAAATGACCCCTTTTTGGAAAGTAGACACCCCAAGAAATTTGCTGAGAGGCATGTTGAGCCCATGGAAGTTTTATTTTTTGTCACGTTTTTTTAAAAAATTACAAAAAAATGTTTTTTCCTTTTTTTTACACAAAGTTGTCAATTTAATGGGGTATTTCTCAAACATGTTATGGGTATATGTAAAATTAAACCCCAAAACACATCCTTCTACTCCTCCCGAGTATGGGGATACCACTGTATGTGACTTTTTGGGAGCCTAGCCACGAATGGGATCCAAAAAAAAATGACCACCTTCAGGCTTTCAAGGGGTATAATTTCCTCATTTCACTTCCGGACTACTTATCAAAGCTTAACAGGCCCTGAAATAGCAGGGTAGCACAAACACCCCCAAATGACCCTTTTGCAGAAAGTAGACACTCAAAGCTATTTGCTGAGAGGCATGCTAAGTCCATGGAAGATTTTATTTTTTGCCACACGTTTTTAAAGAATGGCAAAAAATTTTTTACACAAAGTTGTCACTTTAATTAGATATTTCTCACACAGGCCATGGGTATATGTGGCAATACACCCCAAAACACATTCTGCTACTTCTCTTGAGTATGGGGATACAGTTAAATGCAAGCGCTGATCCCGCAAACTCTGCCTTTTTAGGTACACTATACTTATAAGGGGGATACTAGCATAGTTCTGTTTGTGATCAATATATTGATCCGTACAGACACTATACTAGTAATGGTGGTGATCAGTGACCTATAGGGGTTTATTTACTAAAGCTGGAGAGTCCAAAATCAGACTCCTTTCTGCATCGAAACCAATCAGCTTCCAGGTTTCATTGCCAAAACTTCATTGAACAAGCTGAGGTTAGAAGCTGATTGGTTTCTATGCAGAAGGGAGTCTGATTTTGGACTCTCCAGCTTTAGTAAATAAACCCCATAGTGTGGGTGCAATAGTGTACGGGAATCTAATGCTAACTGACCCTGGCTGGCAAGGACACTAACTGACCCTGATGCTATTGCAAGTGACACTAATACAGTGATCAGTGAAAAATACTGTACACTGACACTATGCTATGCTAAAGGCACTGGCTGGGTGACAGGAGTGATCAAAGGGTTAAATGTGCCTAACTAAGGTGTGAGTGCGTAAATGTACTGATTTTACTCACAGTATGGGGTTTACTTACTAAAGCTGAAGAGTGCAAAAATAGGCTCACTTCTGCATAGAAACCAATCAGCTTCTAACGTCAGCTTGTTCAATTAAGCTTTGGCAATAAAACCTGGAAGCTGATTGGTTTCTCTGCAAGTTAGCCTGATTTTGCACTCTCCAGATTTAGTAAATAAACCCCTATGTGTCTCACTTCTCTTTCTGGACCAAAAAAGGGTCCAGGAAGAGAAGAAGCAGCAAGATCAAGTGTCTGTATTTACAAATACAGGCTCAGGGGTGATCTGTCATTGCCTGCAGGTAATCAGCAGCTTCCCAGGCAAAATCTCTGGCTGGGACCCGCTGACAAACTTGTCCTGCTGCCAATGACAGTGGATGCCCGGAAGAAAGCAGTACATCGCTGTGCCTGTACAGGCCGCCCGTCCTTAGTACATTGCGGGCGGGTGGTCCTGAAGTGGCTAAAAATGTTTGCACATACTGAGCTGGGACCTTCTACATTATACAATATTGCAATTATGATATTTATTACTGTAACGTTGTCACCTAAGGGTCAGTGTTCATTTTTAGTTTTAAGGAAAAAAAAACAATGAAAATATTTGAAAAACAGTGTTTTCACAGCATTAACAAAGTCGTGTTTCTCTACCAAGAAATAATAGAATCTAATAGCATAAAAATGTAGCAAATATTATTGGGAAGGGATATACCTGGCTGATTTCACAAATCACATGCCTACATGGAATGAGGAAGAATTAGTGATAGATAATCACATTAGTACTGTCTCCTACAGCTTAGACTATAAGTGATATATACTGTATGCATGACATGCAGACACCCACATTTGTACCTACATTGATGAGGGCTTCATGTAAATAAGAAAGTGGCTGCTAATCCTATATCTTTATAGAAACCAGGCAAAGGTTAGTGTGAGAAAGTTCATTCCAATCAGAGCACCCACCAGTACTTGGCAGTTGTTTCAGGTGGTGGCGTTTTCCTGAAAGAGAGTTGACTATGGATATTTCTGTGCACAGGGCAGTCTATCCAACAATTTTTTTAATTTGTCAGCATAGGCAAATATTCACACAACTTTGTATATATGAGCATCAGTTTAACCATGTCTTTCTGGAGCTGTCATTATATAAATGTCACATTGTACACTATCTGTGAGTTAATGGCTCATAGATAAGTAAACCCATCTGTTCTAATAAGATATTGCAGCAGACTGGGGCAGTTCATGTAAATCAGACTCTCATAAACCACAATTCACACTATTTTGCTTCCATACGTGTGTTAGTTGTGACCAAGGAAAGCACTGAGGGAACTTGTGCAAGCTCATACTAAATGCAGTCTGCTTGTGATGAAACGTGTAGGGTGGAGCTATGGCTTATGACATCATCGCGCCATGCACTGTGGTCATTTTGTTGGTTGGAAACTTTTATGATCTCAAACGCTGATTTTTTATCTTCTGTCTGTAAGTGCAATACTTTTATTAAACTTTGGATTATTTTAAACACTGCACTATGAGGAGCTTTTGTTCCCTTTGTATACATCCCATTATCTTTGAAGCGTAACACTGGATCTTTATCAACGAGATGCTAGCAGTGGAACTGCCTTTTTGGGGGAGAAGAGCAAGGATCCAACATGCCCAATGTTATTCCGTATTTGCTGTTTTTGACCGCTTGATCTGTGGTCATATTTTCCAGTATGGTGGAGGATTCTTTCTTTTTTCCTGTTGGTGGCTCATCACTTTTTGAAGATATGGTTTTTATCTAACACATGGTCATATTTATTGGACTTTTTTGAGGACTTGAATTTATTAATTTGTCATTATATTTTGTGAGAAGAGCACACTGAGTTCCCAGCATAGCAGAGAGAACTGACCATGCTGTGCTTTCATTTCTAGTGTAGACAGTTTTTAATAGGAAAGCAGAGGGACTGGCAGGAACACCAAGGATTTCACACAAAGGGAATAATACAAAGAGAACAGGATACTTTTTTATATGTAGTGCTCACACCTGAAGGAGCCGCTGAGAATAGGGTCCCCTTTTCCCTGCACAGCCATGCAACACGCCTTTTCAGACATCCACTCAGAGTCAGTAACCAGTCCAAGAACTTGTTTTTGTTGTTTTATTTAGGGGATAAACAACTTGGATAGGGTTTGGGGGTATATGTTATGCCCAACTTGAGTTGCAGTAATAACTTTGAGGACAAACGTCTTGATTATGTACAGATCCAGCTGGAGTGGCACAGTCTCTTAATACATCAACAGTGCTGTCTCTTAGCAAGTGAACTCTCTTCAGACTCTACCTAGGAAATGCCCATCCATCTAGCTGTCCTTTGAGAAGTACCCTGGAACAAGGTTCCAAGATAGGTATGCAGCACTGTGCCAGGGAGAACTGGTTAAGTATCGGGCCCAGCAGATCTCTCGCCTGATGGCCCCAGGGGTGCAGAGGTACTCACACTGTCCTTGTATCCTGTACATTTGGGTAAACTGCATTCAGGCCTCTCACTGAGCCTGTTTCTGTCCCCGCTTGTAGGTTGTCCTTACCTGGTGGACTGTAAGGTAATGGAGCTCCCTCTGTTAGCTTCCTTTACTTTCCTGCAGCTTCCTGCCTGGAGGCAGACCCCAGCCTCCATCTTCCACCTGACTCTAGACCCCTGCTGAGATGGCTCTTTATATCCAGGGGCAGTCTGCCACACTACCAGAACCTCCTGCCTGGGATTGGTCATACTCCCATGAATATGCAAATCCAGGTCTCCACCCCTCTGTCCACTAGCTTCTGGAAGCTTCCATGGACCTCTAGAACCAGGTGGAGGCGATAAAGGTCTAACCTGTTGAGTTATCCAGCCTAATCTGAACTGACCTGGATTTGACCTCCACTCAGACATGCTCACTCTAAACTACTGAGTGAGTCAATACATTTACCTAATTCTGTAACACCACTACAACTACATGATACAGAGTGAAGGGAAACATAAGGGGGCACCAGTATTAAAAAGAATATGCAAACTCAACATTTCATATTCCAACAGTTCATAGCTCCAGCATTCTGTGGATCTATGTCATTACATGCTCTTTACTTCTAATATCATGTGAGTGCAATACTTATGGCTTATTAAAAATTGATTTTAATACTGCACTTAGTGGCGCCCCCTTGTTTTCCTCTTTGCTTCTTACAAGGATATATTCCAGTCTCTTGGTGGAGCTGCCTACTGTGTGCTTTTTACTGATTATTGATTATGGACTTCCAAAATGATATGGGCAGCACAGTGGCTAAATGGTTAGCACTTCCACCTGGCAGTATTAGGGTCGTTGGTTCGAATCCCAGCCACGGCACCTCCTGCCTGGAGTTTGCATGTTCTCCCTGTGCCTGTGTGGGTTTCCTCTGGGTATTCCGGTTTCCTCCCACACTCCAAAGATATGCTGATAGGTTAATTGGATCCTGTCTAAATTGGCCGTTGTATATGAATGTGAGTTAGGGACCTTAGATTGTACACCCCTTGCGGGTTAGGGACTGATGTGAATGTACAATATATATGTAAAGTGCTGTGTAAATTGATGGCGCTATATAAATACCTGAAATAAATAAATATGGACTATATGAACTTAAATTTGTTTGCTCCATTGCTAGTTTTAATTTATTTTCTGTATTGTTTTTGCACTTGAGGTTTGCACCATATGATTTGTATATATAATTACATGGTACAGCAGGAACATTTCAGAAATATGAAATGTTGGGTTTACATATTCTTTAAGCTACACTGAACCCGAGACAGAACAAGGCTGCCTGCCATTGCTGACCTCATTATGAAATTTCTAGTTGTCTAGCTGTACCTGGCATAAGTATTTCTGAGCAACTGACCAGAAACAAGCATGCAGTTTATGATAGAAAAAGTGACAAAAAGTAATATTGAAGCCAAAACATAAGTATGACAGCCAGGCAGTTAGCATATTTAGAAGGAGAGATTGGCAATGATTACCCAACATCATTTGACTGGTATAATGCAAACAGTAAAGCCTTATTCACATGGTGTGCAGAGACGTGATTTTTTTCTGCATGCTTTCACAAGGGCACACAGAAAACAATTGTTCTCTATGTGCCCCGTTGACACCAAAACACTGGTATCACGTGCAGATTTTTTTCTGCACAGGGATCTGCAACGTGTATAAAAAGTAATTGTAGCACAAATGAAAACTGATGTAAACTGATGTCTCTGCAAGTGAAATCTTCTCGTCAGTTTCCATCAGCTTTTCTGCACATGTGGTGTGAATGAGGCCTAAATGCCAACAGAGTGGACCACCAGCCCAACTGCATTGAAAATTTTTAAAGTGGAGTTCTGGGATATCACTAACTAATGTTAAAACTGCTCCCACCTCCCTTCTAACACCTATACTAACTAACCTGTAGAAGAAAGGTGCATATACTTAATTATTTTCAGTCCACTCTGGTCCTTTCACATGATCTCCCCTGTGTTACCCAGCACTAGCGACAGGGGAGAGAAGACAGCACTCTGACCCATAGGCTTACTATGGGCCATCTGTTGTCAGCTCTCCCTCCTCTACCATGAAGTTGTTACTAACTGATAGAGGGGAGCTGATTAAGTGACAGGACCAAAGTGGCCTGAAAAATTCTTCTACACATTAGTTAGTACAGGTGTTAGGAGAGTGGGAACATTTTAAGAATAATTAGTGATATCCCATAATTCTGCTATAAGTTAATGTCCCATCAAAATGTTTTATCTTGTTTCTGAATGAACTGGGAAAGGGTTAGAAACACTGCCATATTTTTAATTTTGTGAGAACGCCTTATAAGAGGGGTGAAATGCGTCTACATAGTTTCTGGTTCCGGCAAAAGCTCTGTGATGTCACATCCGATGAGTGGAGTGAACGTTATCCACGGTGTTCCGAAGCCATCTATGTTGGTCTTTCACCTGCTAATGTGGGAGCATACACTTGCCGGTCTGAATATTCACTGATGTGGGAACCGCACAGTTGCTGGTCTAATACCCTTCGATGTGGGAGCCACATTGCACAGGTGGCAACCTATAACGGTACCACGCTTGAATTCACTGAGCTCCTGAGAGCGACCCATTCTTTCACAAATGTTTGCAGAAGCAGTCTCCATGCCTAGGTGCTTGATTTTATACACCTGTGGCCATGGAGGTGATTGGAACACCTGAATCCAATGATTTGGAGGGGTGTCCCAATACTTTTGGCAATATAGTGTGTATGTATATATATATATATATATACATATGTATATATATATATATATATATATATATATATATATATATAGTGAAGGCAATAAGTATTTGATCCCTTGCTGATTTTGAATGTTTGCCCACTCACAAAGAAATGATCAGTCTAAAAATCGAATGGTAGGTGTATTGTAACACTGAAAGACAAAATAGTGACCTAAAATTCAGAAGAAATGCATGTCTAAAAAATTATGCACTGGTATTCATGTTCATGAGGGAAATAAGTATTTGATCCCCTAAAATACAGACAGAGATCCTCCTGCGCAAACGGGAAATACACCTACTGGAAGCTGCCAACACTTAACCTGCTACCCAAACAGTGTAAATATTATTAAAATTATAACTAGTGCAGCGCTCAAGAAACAATACTAACTCAAATAATATAATAAATGTGCTCACATGCAATAGTGTCACAAAATTAATCAAAAACAAGTCATTAAGTGAGATATCTTCATTATAAAGTGCCACTCAGTATTATTCCCTATCACTTAGTGCCCATATAATCAAACAAATATAAAAAATAAAATACTATTTGAAAAAACAATTTTCACAGTGCTCCAAGTGTAATAACGTGACCACACTTTATAAACTACTCAAAAAAGTCCAAAAAATTGTAGAAATGTCCATAAAAAACTGCTAATAATAAATTCATGCAATGTGCAAACAAAAGTGCAAAACGAATGTGTTCCTATTCCGCAAACGTGCCACTCTTCACCTCCTAAGGCTAGATTGCCTCCTCACCTCCTTAAACCGACCCCTAAGGGCCAAACAGCTTTCAGGATCACTCTGGATCCTTATCCCCTGGTGACAAGCACTTCTCCTGACGTTGTAGATCACTTTAGGGGACATCCATTACCCCCAATCGGAAGCCTCTGAAGAACAATCGCTCACCAACCCAGTGAGCAGAATATAAGAATCCTCTAAGTGCAGTATTAAGGCCAAAACACTTTAATGGTAATACTCAAATATACATAGCCACTCACATATGTCCATAGTCTTCCTTAGCCAGTATGTGGGTGTGCTGCATGTAATCAGAAGGACTTCCTGGGTATACCAAGATGGCGGCTGGTGCCGTAAATGCGTCACCGCGTCCTGGAAGTTAACGTGCTACCGTGCCTACGCGTTACGTCACTATCACTCGTGACTTCCTCTGGGCATTCCCAGGAGAAGTGCTTGTCGCCAGGGGATAAGGATCCAGAGTGATCCTGAAAGCTGTTTGGCCCTTAGGGGTCAGTTTAAGGAGATGAGGAGGCAATCTAGCCTTAGGAGGTGAAGAGTGGCACGGTTGCGGAATAAGAACACATTCGTTTTGCACTTTTGTTTGCACATTGCATGAATTTATTATTATCATTTTTTTATGGACATTTCTACAATTTTTTGAGTAGTTTATAAAGTGTGGTCACGTTATTACACTTGGAGCACTGTGAAAATTGTTTTTTCAAATGGTATCTTATTTTGTATATTTGTTTGATTATATGGGCACTAAGTGATAGGGAATAATACTGAGTGGCACTTTATAATGAAGATATCTCACTTAATGACTTGTTTTTGATTAATTTTGTATAATTTTAATAGTATTTGATCCCCTATCATTCATCAGGATTTCTGGCTACCAGGTGTCTTTCATACAGGTAACAAGCTGAGATTAGAAACAGTCTCTTGAAGGGAGTGCTGCTAATCTCATTTTGTTACCTGTATAAAAGACATCTGTCCACAGGAGCAATCAAACAATTAGATTCCAAACTCTGTCCAAGGATGTCAGGGACAAGATTGTAGACCTACACAAGGCTGGACTGGGCTACAAAACTATCATCAAGCAGCTTGGTGACAACAGTTGGTGCAATCATTCGCAAATGGAAGAAACACAAAACAACTATCAGTCTCCCTAGGTCTGGTGCACCATGCAAGATCTCACCTCGTGGAGTGTCAATGATCATGAGAACAGTGAGGAATCATCCCAGAACACATGAGGATCTTGTCAATGATCTCCAGGCAGCTAGGACCACAGTCACCAAAAAATAATTGGTAACACACTACGCCGACAAGGATTGAAATCCTGCAGTGCCCGCAAGGTCCCTCTGCTCAAGAAAGCACATGTTCAAGCCCGTCTGAAGCTTGCCACTGAACATCTGAATGATGCAGAGGAGGACTGGCTGAAAGTGTTGTGGTCAGATGAGACCAAAATCGGGCTCTTTGGCATCAACTCAACTCGCCGTGTTTGGAGGAAGAATTCTGCCTATGACCCCAAGAACACCATCCCAACTGTCAAACATGGCGGTGGAAACATTCTGCTTTGGGGTGTTTTTCTCCTAAGGGGACAGGACAACTGCATCGCATCAAAGGGACGATGGATTGGGCAATGTACCGTCAAATCTTGGGTAAGAACCTTCTTCCCTCAGCCAGTGCATTGAAAATGGGTCATGGATGGGTGTTCCAGCATGACAATGATGTAAAACACATGGCCAAGGCAACAAAGGAGTGGCTCAAGAAGAAGCACATTATGGTCCAGGAGTGGTCTAGCCAGTCTCCAGACCTTAATCTGATTGAAAATCTGTGGAGGGAGCTGAAAGCTCGAGTTGCCAAATGTCATCTACCAAACCTTAAGGACTTGGAGAGGATCTGCCAAGAGGAGTGGGCCAAAATCCCTCCTGAGATGTGTGCAAACCTGGTGGCCAACTACAGGAAAAGTCTGACCTCTGTGATTGCCAACAAGGGATTTGCCACCAATTACTAAGTCATGTATTGTGAAGGGGATCAAATACTTATTTCCCTCATGAACATGAAAATCAGTGCATAATTTGTTAGACATGCATTTCTTTTGAATTATTTGTTGCTATTCTGTCTCTCAGTGTTACAATAAACCTACTATTCCATTTTTAGACTGATCATTTCTTTGTGAGTGGGCAAACATTCAAAATCAGCAGGGGATCAAATATTTAATTCCTTCACTGTATATATATACACACACACACAGTACAGTATATACACACACTAAGTGCTAGAAAAGAATCCTCCTTAGGCAGGTAAGAATGTTGATTTCAATAGTTTATTTACAATATAAAGTGCAGAAATGTTACATATAAAATCAAGAGACAATTTTGCAATAAATTTTTTCAATTTCAATATCAGTTAAAACATCTAAATCCAAACACAAAAATGTATTGTATTTGCAGTCCTGAGATGTTTTCTTTTTTCATGTTTTTTTTTGTTTATTGTTATTTATTTTCACCTGGTAATCCTGAAATTGTTTGGTTTGGGATTAGTTATATTCTAATTGTATTTTCAGCACTACATATCACATTTAATTTTGGAAAACATCTGCATTATTTTTTCTCATAAGCTACAATTTAATTTTTAAAAAATATTGTGGCAAGAAAAAACTTTTAACTTCTTTTTGTGTGACACACCTGCCTCTTGAAGCGTGTGTTCCTTTCTAAGCACTTCATTACACTTTCCTAGTGCCTGAAATATGATTATTTTATAACTGTTATTTATGAAACACCCTATATATCTGTACCTGTGTCACCCATTCTTGCTTCTCCTCTTCCTAACAGCATTCAGCACCAGCATTTCAACTGAATTTCATATGGCATTCAAAGTAGTGGAAGAAATAATGATATATAACAAACTGATATTTTTATACTGGAACTGGGTTCTTTTAAATAATATTTTGCCTAGGTTTCTCTTCTTATTCCTATATCTTCTCACTAGCAATTTAATACCTGTTTTCTGTGTATTAATATATGTGAATTATATATACTTTTTCACCTAAATAAAGTCTGTGTATTATCCTGGGATTTTTATTGAAAGTACAGTGGGGCAAAAACGTATTTAGTCAGCCACCAATTGTGCAAGTTCTCCCACTTAAAAAGATGAGAGAGGCCTGTAATTGGCATCCTAGGTAGACCTCAACTATGAGAGACAAAATGAGAAAAAAAAAACAGACAATCACATTGGCCGATTTGGAAAGAATTTATTTGCAAATTATGGTGGAAAATAAGTATTTGGTCAATATCAAAAATACATCTCAATACTTTGTTATATATCCTTTGTTGGCAATGACAGAGGTCAAACGTTTCCTGTAAGTCTTCACAAGGTTGGCACACACTGTTGCTGGTATGTTGGCCCATTCCTCCATGCAGATCTCCTCTAGAGCAGTGATGTTTCGGGGCTGTCGCTGGGCAACACGGACTTTCAACTCCCTCCAAAGGCTTTCTATGGGGTTGAGATCTGGAGACTGGCTAGGCCACTCTAGGACCTTGAAATGCTTCTTACGAAGCCACTCCTTCGTTGCACGGGTAGTATGTTTGGGATCATTGTCATGTTGGAAGACCCAGCCACGTTTCATCTTCAATGCCCTTGCTGATGGAAGGAGGTTTGCACTCAAAATCTCCTGATACATGGCCCCATTCATTCTGTCCTCTACATGGATCAGTCGTCCTGGTCCCTTTGCGGAGAAACAGCCCCAAAGCATGATGTTGCCACCCCCATGATTCACAGTAGGTATGGTGTTCTTTGGATGCAACTCAGCATTCTCTCTACTCCAAACACGACGAGTTGTGTTTCTACCAAACAGTTCTATTTTGGTTTCATCTGACCATATGACATTCTCCCAATCCTCTTCTGGATCATCCAAATGCTCTCTAGCAAACTTCAGATGGGCCCGGACATGTACTGGCTTAAGCAGGGGGACACGTCTGGCACTGCAGGATCTGAGTCCCTGGCGGCGTAGTGTATTACTGATGGTAGCCTTTGTTACGTTGGTCCCAGCTCTCTGCAGGTCATTCGCTAGGTCCCCCCGTGTGGTCCTGGGATTTTTGCTCACCGTTCTTGTGATCATTTTGACCCCATGGGGTGAGATCTTGCGTGGAGCCCCAGATCGAGGGAGATTATCAGTGGTCTTGTATGTCTTCCATTTTCTAATTATTGCTCCCACAGTTGATTTGTTCACACCAAGCTGCTTGCCTATTGCAGATTCAGTCTTCCCAGCCTGGTGTACAATTTTGTTTCTGGTGTCCTTCGACAGCTCTTTGATCTTCACCATAGTGGAGTTTGGAGTGTGACTGTTTGAGGTTGTGGACAGGTGTCTTTTATACTGATAACAAGTTCAAACAGGTGCCATTAATACAGGTAATGAGTGCAGGACAGAGGAACCTCTTAAAGAAGAAGGTACAGGTCTGTGAGAGCCAGAAATCTTGCTTGTTTGTAGGTGACCAAATACTTATTTTCCACCATAATTTGCAAATAAATTCTTTCCAAATCAGTTAATGTGATTGTCTGGATTTTTTTTCTCATTTTGTCTCTCATAGTTGAGGTCTACCTATGATGCCAATTACAGGCCTCTCTCATCTTTTTACAATTGGTGGCTGACTAAATACTTTTTTGCCCCACTGTATATCCAAGTGTAATTCACAAAAATGTAACAGTAGCCTAAGGTGCACATTTTTAGACATATGACAGTGACATTAGAATCAATTGAAAATAACTCACTTTTCTAAAAATAAGGTTACTTATCCCAGTGTAATAGCTTCATGAGTTGAGCCCAATGAGTATATGTCCACAGATGAAGTGAACCCTTATAGTGAACCCTATAGAAAACTACCACTTTTGATTCATGTTAGATAGATCACATTTTTGACGACTGTGCATTCATCGACTGAAATGTGAACTGTAAAATAAATAACCAGTGTTTGTGTGATGTGATAAATGCTCTAATTTGTGAACTCAGGTGCTCTAATGTTTGCTCTTAGACAGTTTACTATGAACCCTTTCTTTTGAATATTGTATGACTATTACTGTGTCAGGTAGTCGTATTTTAGACCCACAAAACTTAACTTTCATAACTCTGGTTCAACCAAAAGAAGAAGTTCCGCTTTAAGTTCTCCTCCACTCTCCTCTACCATATTTAGCATATCATTTTTTGGGGGACGAGTGGGTATCTAGTTTTGACTCCCGCTTCTGCTTGGAACACCTAGGTGATCTGAGTGAAAGATCTCCTACCCCCTCTTTCCCTGCACTCTTCTGCAACACTTCACAAGTCCCAGAAGACTGCAGGACCATTCACAACTGCAGAATTGCAGTGGGCAGCCAGCTGTGAAGCCCAATGTCGGCTGACCAAAGTTAGGATGCTGGCGTCCGAAACCCAAAAGCCAGTGAAGAACCGACCCAGGTGAGGACATCGCTGGATCCTTGGACACGTAAGTGTCCTTTTATTAAAAGTCAGCAGCTACAGGATTTGTAGCTGCTGACTTTTAGGTTTTTTTTTTACAAAGTGAAGAACTGCTTTCATAACATTCATAGGTGACTGTCTAACAGTTTCAAGAGATTACTGGAACAGAAAAACTTTTAGTACACTTCTTCTTCTCTGCTCCTCTTCCTTCCCTCATAATTTTTGTAGCATAACCAATTTACTTGAAATACCAATTCCTTCATGATTTTCTCTGGGTGGCATGCCTGACACCCCATACCAACTCTTTCCCAGTCTTGAATTTTGTTCCAGGCATATGTAAAACCTGAAGTCCATTCATTTTAATGGAAAGCATGCCAACAGCCTAATGAGCTGTGCACAGACTGCTGCTGTGTACAGACACTGAATCAAAGGGAGTTCAAGCTGCATACGTGCCAAGGATGACAAGCAAGTTCAGGAATACTTTGAAGACCTGCTAAGCAGCCATGGTCAGGCCACATAGCAAACATCAACAAAAAGCTGCATTTCAGTGATGTTACATTACAAAAATACTGGGCAAGGATAGGAAGCCCTGAAAAGAATACGTTTAATGAAGTAACACTTTAAGAGGAAAAAACGCTGATTAAACCGTTTCCCAAAATAGTTGCATTCAAGGCACCATTCGGGCGATAACTGTCACAGTTGCTAGTGTGCTTATGTAAGCTCCCAACCAAATGTTCAAGCCCTCAAATGACTGGTGTCATAGCAGATCACATGTGCAAGTACTATGGAAACTGCAGATCTAAACAGAGAATAAGATGGAACCTTCCTTTGCTGTAAAGAATAGAACAGTTTAGTTCTGCTTTAACCTTTAAATACAGTTGGTATACAATGTGTTATTTGGAATTAATATTTTTCAAACATAAAATTATTCCTCAATAGTCCTAAAGAAGTATGCTATGAAAATGTCTGAGCTTAGAAAAATCAATGCTCTCCTCTTTCTTTATTTTTCTCCTCAGCATAATCTGTTTGTTGTTTATGGAACTATAATGTTTGGATTTAGATAGAAACAGAGAATGGATTGATTCTCTTTTTTTCTCATGATCATTGCTGTGATCTGGAAAATGTTTCTCTTTTTCTAGTAAAAATTAAATGAATAATGAAAAAAGAATAATACTATCAATGTTATTGGTTGTTTTCTTTTGACTAATAATACAACAAAGAACAATAGGTTACAAAACAAAGTTAAAAAAATATTGATTGTGCAGCACAGTGGCTAAATGGTTAGCACTTCTGCCTGGCAGCACTAGGGTCATTGATTCGAATCCCAGCCACGGCACCACCTGCCTGGAGTTTGCATGTTCTCCCTGTGCCTGAGTGAGTTTCCCCAGGTACTCTGGTTTCCTCCCACTCTCCAAAGACATGCTGGTAGGTTAATTGGATCCTGTCTAAATTGGCCCTAGTATGTGTATGTATGAATGTAAGTTAGAAACCTTAGATTGTACACCCCTTGAGGGTTAGGGACTGATGTGAATGTATAATATATATATGTAAAGCTCTGTGTAAATTGACAGCACTATATAAATACCTGAAATAAATAATAGAGATGTAAGATCTTTTTTAAACCTAGCTGAAAATTCTATTAGTCACTTTACACATATCTTTTGTAGCTCTGGTTTACATTTGGGACATAATCAAAATCATTCCAATTTATATGTTTTAAAATGGGATTTATGTACACGCCAAAAATTCTATTTCTTGTAGTTCATTAAAGAGCAAAGACTGTTAAACTGCTGCCTGAGGATTACCAAAGTGGCCTCCACCTCAATCCTGTAGAGCAGACAAAGGAGTTTTCAGTGAGGAAAGGAGTAGATCAGGTTGTACTGATCCAACAGAGAAACCAGAGCATCCACTGCTTCCTGGAGACAAACCTATCCAGTTTGTTGTTGAACCTGGAGATCAGCAGGTCCACATCTGGCAACCTCCACCTGTGACACACAGAAGTCCAGGCACTACCAGCTGAGGTACTCTTCCTGCTAATTGTCCACACCTGGGATGTAAACCTCAGAAAAGGATTGAACATGACCCTCTGCTAAGGACAGAATCCTTTCTACCTCTTTTTCTGCGGCAAGCCTTCTGGTTTTTCACTAATAGTTGATGTGTGCCACTCCTGTGGCATTGTCCAACTGAATCCTGATCAGACGACTTTTCAGTCAGGGTGTCCAGCACTGCACAATGGTAAACTAAACAATCTGGATGAGTCCACCAAGCATCTGCCAGAAGTCTTATCGTGTCGGGGTAAAATATGTGCCTGGGCCAGTCCAGAGCTCTGAGGATTACTGGAATGCCCTCCATCTTGATCCTGTGGAGTAGATCAGGTTGTATAAACTGTATAGAACCACCGGAGCATCCACTGCTTCTGGCAACCAAATCAGCCACAGCTCCAGGATGTTAATTAGGAGAGGAGGTTCCTCTAATGTCCAAGTCCCTTAAAACAAAAGGGTCACCAGGTCTCCTCCTCAGACAAACAGGTTGACATCTGTCAAGAGGATCTTCCATGAGACAAGAAAAAAGGATTTTCCAAGCTCCTGAGCAGGATTCCTTAGCCAGTAAGCCAGGGACTGGACTGACTTGCCACATGATGACAGGATGTTGTGTTGATTGGGACTGTACAAATGGTACTACCTCAAAGGAGGCTACCATCAGCCATAGAACTCTCTAAAGTCTCTAAGCCATAGAACTCTCTAACTCTCCAAAAGAGAAGAGTTGGTTTACTCCTGGACTAAGGAGTCTCAATAAGGGAGTGGAGAGTTTGAAACTGCTTTTAAAGTAGAAAAACCCTGGCTTGAACGGTGCCAAGAATGAGATCCAGATACTCCAATTGATGAATTGGTTCCAATGTTGATAATGCTGATCCAGCTGAACCTTTACAAGAGCTGGATGATTCAAAGTAAGCTGTTGGGCAGAACCCATGCTGAGTGCTCCCTCAACAAGAGGCCAGCACCTTGGTGATCACTCAAGATGCAGAAGCTAGTTTGAATGACAGAAACCCAAAATTGGAAATGCCAAAGGAATCATTTATGCACTGGAAAAATGGGGAAATATAAGTATGCATCCTTGATATTCAAAGTCCAGATGCTGATCCAGCTGAACCTTTGCAAGAGCTGGATGATTCGAAGTAAGTTGTTTGGCAGAACCCATGCTGAGTGCTCCCTCAACAAGAGGCCAGCACCTTGGTGATCACTCAAGATGCAGAAGCTAGTTTGAGTGACAGAAACCCAAAACTGGAAATGCCAAAGGAATCATTTATGCACTGGAAAAATGGGGAAATGTAAGTATGCATCCTTGATATCTAAAGTCCCGAAAGCCCCCCTGATGAAGAGAGACTATGACAGGCTTGGTGGATTACATTCAAAATTTCTGGGCCTGAATGCAGACATTTAGGACCTTGAGATCCAAGATGGGTGGATGCCCCCTTTTAATTTTGGAACTGGTAATATGTTGGAATAGAACCCATGGAACTGCTGTATAAAAATCTGCTAATCTGCGTGGTGACATGGTGAGGCTGGAGGAAATAAATCACAGAGGAAGTTGAGAGTGTAATTCCAGCTAATAATCCCCAGAAACCAGTTCCTGAACCCAAGAATCCAAATGTTCCCAAAGATACAGATGTCTCCGCATGCTGAAGAAGATTTATCTGAGGTCTTGGAGGACTTGGAAGGCCAAGGTTTGTGGACAAACTGGGGGCTAAGCTTGAGCTTGGATTTGGATGTTGAGACCTGGGAGCAATAAAGGAACTCTTCCTTTCCAGGCTGAGCCCTAGGCTTCTTCTGCTGGGACCAGTTAGTACTCTTGCCCATGGTGACATCACTGATAAGGGAGTCCAGGGTAGGTCCAAAAAGAAGCTGTTCCTTAAAGCGGTAGTAAACCATGTCTAAAAAAAAATCCCCTGCAAGATAGTAATGCATCGCATAATAGCACATTATAAAAAACTTACCTAAAAAAGAAGCCCTCTAGCGGCTTCTAAGAAGCCCTCTAGAGGCTTCTACCTCCACATGGTCTTCCTTCCGGGTTTGCGAGCTCCAGCCAACTGGCTGGCTGAGCCATGATCAAATCACTCCCAAAAATGCACACAGGAGTCTCGGGACACGGCACAGTGCTCTGAAAGAACGGTATGGGTAAGAAAAACCTGAAAGTCTCCAGAACAGTAAATGTTTACGAGATATTCTTTTTACCTACAAGTAAGTTTTATTATAAGCTTACCCGAAGGTAAAAAGTAACAAAGTTGCTTTTCTACCACTATAAGCAGCATGGAAAGCAGTTTATTTTTGCATGTGGGTTCTGCAACCCTACACTTTAATCTGCATGTTCACTCACAGGAGACTCAGAATGGAAATGAGACAAGAGACCACTAACAACCTGTCTACACTGTAGCCTAAGGCTGCTGGCATGAGCTCTAAACACTCTGTTATTATGGGATAATCCTGAATAGAACCCAGATCCCTTTTCATGACCTTACCCTGGTTAGCTGCAGTCGGACAGGCAAGTGTCACAGCCAGGGCAAATTGAAAGGCCAACAAGAACAAGGTTCCTTGGTAATGAGGTTCTTAAACACAGTAAAATCTTCCCCAGGGATTGTTAAAACTTTTTAGGACAGGATCCAAAGCAGAGGCATTCCCCCTTAAATGTGTACAGGGATGCTAGCCATTTGGTAGGAATGAACAGCTTGCCAGGGTTCTTCCAAAGGACAACTAAAAACAGCAGGTGCACTGGAAAAGTCCTGGAAGCATTAGGGACCTTAATGAAGCCTTGACCTGGGACAGCACTGGTAACAACTTCAGGCTGATCCTCATGCTTTAAAGTGATGTGAGCCATGTCAATAAGAGCCACAAAGGTCTCTAAGTCTGTAAGTAATGGCAGCAACCTGCAACTCCTCAGGAATACCATTGTACGTTACGGACTTATGGGACTCGGTATAATATAAATCTGAGCGGCTGAAAGATCAGATGCCACAGGCAGATCTGATAAGGATCCTGCAGGGAAAGATGTGGAGGTACTCCTATGATCTCAGATCAGTGTAAGCGTTAGCAATCAGGGTTGCAATTTGGCCACTGAAATCGTGCATAACTGCAATGAAATCTTTCTGGGATAAAAGGAAGGGGCCACACCCGATGGAGCTAGGAAAGACTCCGAGGAAGGCATAGACTCAAGCAGACAGCAAAATTCTTCCATGCTGTCAGTGTCACGACCTTCAACGGGTGCACTGCAGGCAACACTAGATCATAAACATCATACTCACAAACCATCAAGCTGGTAGTAGGAGATGTTCAGACAGTTTAAAGATGCTTCCTCAAAAGTGAATGGCAGGGAAGACCCCCAGTGTACCTAGTACCCAGTGTATGATGTCAGTGCTTCAGTGCTAACTCCCTTCCATGGTAAACACAGCTTACTTACAAAGTGAGTATTCGGAGATAGGGTCACACGTGGGGCAATACCATGGCTCTGGACACAGAAGATGAGGCTAACTAACACAGTACACTCAAGTCTGGAAAGCATCACAATGCAAAGCCCAGTGCCCAAAGGTCACATTTCAGGCTGGCCCCACAATCATCAATTTCAGAAGATTCCTTGGAAGGCCTCCAGCATTATTGCTGAGGAAACATCAATCTGAATAGTTGTGTATAGAGACCTGCTCAAGCAGCTTGTAGAGAAAACTTAAAGTAGAAAGCTTAATTGCAGGAAAATTAGCTATCAAAAAAAGGTTAGACTTTTCAAAGCATACTTTAGAAAAGATGTCAATCCTCCAGGGCAGTAGCAAAAAAGTAAGGTGTGCTGGGAGTAGGAGGAAATATTTGAGATTGGCAATGTTTTTTTTAATAAATATATAGGATGAAACTAGCCTATATCCCCGCACTGAAAAAATTGTGAAAATATTAGTATATGAAAATAAAATAAAAATTATTAAACCAGTAATTAAATAGTTAAAGCAAGCTGCCATTTTAAATAACAAAAAATCTATAAACAGTGACTGTCAAAACACAATGTCCAATTAATATAAAGGGATAAAAGAAAGAAAAAAACTTCCACTAAAAAAAATATAAAATAAAATTATAAAGTGTTCAATTCATTCCAGTGGTAAGTGTCTCTTTAAGATAAAGTGATTCACCATCCATGTGATCCTGCAGTGATTAACACCCCATTGGATTCAACACTTACCAGAAGCTGGTGAGTAACCAGCAGTGAAAAATTAGTAGGAATTCAATCAATCTCCTTAATAATGAATGGTTGTGAAATCTTGAACTTGATAATCAGCCAACAGCCCAAAAGGACCTCAAATCAGTAGATTATTAGTATCTCATACTCTGATCTCCTCCTCATTCAGATTGGGAAATATCAATTATTTATGTGGGCAAGAAAAAAACAGCCACATAGCGTGATACCGTAAAAACAATCATTTATTGCCATAGAGAACCCTCCTTCAGAAAAGCACTCCCATTGAGTAACATGGTAATGCACATTGTATATATACTTCCAATAAAATGGCCACCGACTACAGCAGCTAGTGACAGTCTCACCGCACACTGGTAACTAAGATCTTAAAACAACAATCACGTGCTCTCGCCACGTGGTCCTGGCGTGCGTGCTGACGTGATGGATGGTCACACCCTGACGCGTTTCGTCATATCCAACTTCCTCTGAGGGTGTGACCATATGTGAAAGAGGGCGGCCTTACATAAGGTTATATAAGGTTATACTATTGGTTAGTTAATTAATGCTCATGACCTCCATCTTGTGGATAAATTTAAGATGACATAAAATTAATCGATAATAAGTTTGATGGACATTCTAAAACCTATCTCTACACATAACAAAACTGACTGCACAAGATCAAAAGGCAACCAATTGGACACTTAAATATTCAAGATCAAACCCCACATACAAATAATTAAATTAATAAATTATAAATGACAGGAATTATATAAAAAATTTAAATTAAAATGAAATTAAATAAACTAATTTAAATTAAATAATAATAAAAAATGATATTTAATAAACAAATTTAGATCAGCAAATAAATTAATTGGCAATAACCATAAATAATAAATCATAATAAATCAATAATCACTAATAAAATAATTAATGTCTAGTTCAATATTTAAGCCATTAGGTGTTAAAGCATCAGTAAGGAAAATCCATTTGGTTTCCCTTTTAGATAATTCCCTCACCCTATTAGAACCTCGCCAAGAACGGGGGATGGTGTCGATTCCCCAACATTTAACACAAGAAGGATCCCTATTATGATACTTTCACACTGTGATATTTAAATCTGATAGATATATTGTTTAAATGTTCATTAACCCTTTTCCTAAGATGCCTTCTGGTACATCCATTATAGATGAGACCACATGGGCACCCTAATGCATAGACAACATGAGTTGTCTTGCATGTGATGAAAGCCGGAATCTCAAATAACTTCCCATTTGTCCTAAATTTGGTGAGTCCCCTGAACTTATTCTTCACCCTGTTACATGCTGAACAAATGTTTTTTTTTTTGGTTTTCCAGTGTCCAAATCCTCCTGTAGGCGGTAGTATAACCCATCAATCTATACATTTTTGTGTCCCTCAAGGAACATTAAAAAATAACATTTTACAAGTACAAATGGAACACAAAATAAAATGAAGAAAACTTTAATAACACTTTAATAAAACAAGTTTAAACGCCTTTGACACCTAAAAGCATATTTCCATGTAACCTAAAATCAAATAGTCAAGCTAAAATAAAGAAAAAACAGAAAATCATATTTGGCAAAAAAGGTAAATCTCAGTCTACAAATGTCCCCTGCAGTGCTTCCTCTCATCTGCTAGATACTGCCAGGCTACCAAATTGAGTGAGAAGAACCATCATTGAAGCTACTTGCTCTGAGCCTAAGCTGTCATTGACCTAGCCATCATCATTCAGGCTGCATTCATAGTACTACTGGACTGAATAGTGCACACACATCATTACGTAAGCACCACTCAGGCCATGAGGAAGAACCACCATCACACCGTCACAGAAAAGGAAGGGACAGCAATGTCACTGAGCTGGGGGGGGGGCGTGAATTTAATCATAGACTGGAGTTCTGCTTTATTGCTCTGACAAATTATGCGTATATATTTCCACAATAAAAGCTGCATATAATTATGAATGTGTATAGACTTTCAGAAGTAAATGCTGAAATATTCAGGGTTGATCTAAGCCAGGGGTAGGCAACCTGCGGCTCTCAAGCTGTTGCAGGACTACAAGTTCCATCATGCCTCTGCAAGTCATAGCTGTAACTGTCAGTTTTGTAATGTTGCAATGCCTCGTGGTAAATGTAGTTCCTCACAGGTTGCCTACCCCTGATCTAAGCAAAACACTAGAAGCAAGATGTAGCCCAATACAACTTTTGCTTTCCTGATTTCCTTCTTATGCTGGAATCCATTTCTGGTTATTATTGAAGAGAAATGATTGTTTTCCAAAGTGCTCAGGATTGTAGGATCCTGTGGTAGACAAAAAAAACCAAATCAAAAACAGGATAAACACAAATATAAAATGATGGAAAGTTGCATTGTAATTCTTAGGCTCCATGCACACTGGATGTTTTGATAACGCTGGTAACGTTAGTTGTGTAAAGTCATGTTAAAAACGTGAGTTCTTCAGCTTTTTTTAGCGTTTTTGCATTAGCGGCGTTTTGCTGGAATTAGCGGCGTTTTCCTGCGTTTTTTCTGCGTTTGCATTTTTGCAGTTTTTATAATTTTTTTACCAATAATAATAATTTTTTTGGTTAAAAAAGTCCAAAAACGCCAGTGTACGGCGTTTTACCACATTTTTTCAGCGTTAGATCATTTTTACAGCTAAAAAACTCTAGAAACCCACTAGTTCTGGGTATTTTTTCCAGCCAAAAAATGTCCCAACCCAAATTACAGTCTATGTGTGCATGGACACATAAGATAATGTGCTGGGGGGTTTACTGGCTGTAGAAGAAAAAGCCAAAAACAGCAGCTGTAAAAATGTCCAGTGTGCATGAGGATTTACAGATTCCCATAAGTATTTCCTCACAAATTCTCACATCACGTCTCTTCAAAAAGAAATACAAACAGAAAAATGGGGGTAGGAATGTAGTGTGGTACAAATACTTTCCAAAGTATGCACTTTTCAAGATGAAATCACTCTTTTGTAAAGATCCACTTCCTTCCAGTTAAATCACACCTCACTAACTGGAAAGGTATACACACATTTCCTCATGTTAAACAGAAACGATAATGATGTTGTGTTTTTCTTTGTCTTCTCTTACAGTTATGTTTTTTTTAACTGCTATTTTATATATTATACTACGTACTTACATATACAAGCTTTTTTTTACAAATCAACAGTTAATGCATAACCAGGAATTCTTGCATCACATTGGATAATTATCTAAAAAGACAGCATATGCTGCCTGCTTTGTCTGATTGAAACCTCAGATGGAGTACACTCAAAAGGTACAAGTCTCTGTGATATGACACTGCTCTGTGTGTAAACTTCAGCTTCCGCCACTGAGTTATAGAAACAGGTTTTATTCAACAGTAGTGCAAAAAGATAGAGAAGAATGTGCAATGGCGCCAAAGTGATTTTTTTACCTATTTACCTAAAAACACGTTTTAAACAATAGGTATGAAAAGATATTTGCTATATTTATTTGTAGCACTACCCTCTTAGAAAGTGCTTAGTTATGGATTCCCCTATAGTTCTGCACAGCCAGGCAACACACATTTTCTTCAGACCTTGCACACGGGAGACAGTAAACAGTCCTTGAGCTTTTTTTTGTGGTTTCATTAAGGGATACTGAACTTGGATGGGGTTAAGGGGTGTATGGGATGCCCAAGGGAACTGTAACTGAGGACTAACTCCTTAGCAACTATGTACAACTCCATTAAACAGCAAAGTCTCTTTGTTGAGAGAGCTCTCCAGCCCTCTAGGTGTACCACCCATATGAATTCTCCTCTTCATCTAGCTACCTGAGGGAATCTCTGGGCAAGGGGATGCAGAAGCTGCCACTTTAAAATTAACCGTAACAGAATGCCCTCTCAACTATAGGGTTGATGGTTGACTTCATGCCTTATGCTGGGCTGGCTCCTTCCCTGCTTCCCAGGCTGTCCTTTCTCAGGGGATGGTGAGGTTGAGAGATACTCTTATCCAGCAACTCTGCCAGTAGGTAGCCCTTCCCTGGCACCCCCCCAGGCTCCTTCATCCCAGCCTCTCACTCCATCTTCCACCCAAACTCTACTGCTAATGAGCAGGCTCAGTCACACTTAAAGTGTTACTAAACCCACAACAGTAAAATGAGTCTGTATATGCAGTAAAGCATGCTTGTTATACTCATTGTGGAACCTAAGGGGTTAATCCTCCACATTGTGTAAAAAGGATGTTTGATCCACTCTTCTCTGATCCTCCCCTTCTTCAAGTGTCTCCTAAATTTCTCCTGATAGAACAGAGGCTCGGGGGCAAGCTGCACATGCTCAGTTTGGTGTGTATTGCTAGAGTTTTTGTTTCTTGGGATGATGCATTTGATCAGCACAGAGCCAATCAGTGCTCTTCAGACAGTCAGGTGTCCTGCATCCTCCTACAGAAGAATGAAAACTCCTCCTACAAGCTGTAACCAGTGCTCTGCTGGACACTGAAAAGTCACAAGACTGCTGTAACTGCTGATGAGAAAAGGTATTTAGCAGATTATATTTACTAAAATAATTGCACTTTCATGTTCTGTGTACTGTGGAGACCAGGTATAGTGAATGCCGGGTCCTGGGATTAGAACACTTTAAAGGCTGCCCTGGCCCCATGCCAAGCCTCCTGCTTGGGGATTGGCCAGAGTTCTTTAGGTGTGCAGATCAGCCCCTTCTCACCCCCACCCACTACCTTCTAGAAAATTCTCAAGCTTCTAGAGCAGGGGAGGTATCAGGGAACTGAGCTGCAGAGCCCTCAGCCCTGACCTAAGGTGACCTGGCTGACTCACACTCAGGCTGACTCATACACAGGCTGCTGCTCAGCCTCTGCTAAAAACCTAGCTAGCTCCCCCTGGCTAAATAGAGGGGCACTACATATTGATTGTTAGCAAAGTGACTGCATCCAACATGTTTCCTAAGAAAGGTTGGTTTTTGGTTAGAGACCTGTTGTATGCAGTCACTTCGCTGACAATCAATGAATCAATAAATATTGCAAGAAGAGCTAAGATTGGAGTGTGGCTGGTCTCTTTTCATATCTTTCTAGGTTGAGCGGAGGCCAGCACTGAGATTGTCAGTATATGATAGAAGAAGCGAGCTCTGAACATGTAAACAATGCAGTTCAGTCAGTGTTATCTGTGTCAGTGTTATCTTTATAAAAACCTAAAATTCTAAAAAAAAATTTACATCATAGTTCATTTAGGATGCATAGATTTCTGCTCATGTATGTGCTGTCATGACTTGCTCATTGCTGTGCCATCATGGCCAGCTCATGGATGTGCCTTTATGGCCAGCACATTGATGTACCTACATGGCCAGTGCATGGATGTGCCTTAATGATCTACTCATGGACATGCCATTATGTTGTGCTCTTGCACTCTTGTTCATGTTTAGTCAATAGGAAGGGTTGGAGGGATCGTAGTGGCTCAAGAAAAGACCGCTAGGAGCTCTTTTCACTTCATGTCTTGCCTCCCCATGCCACCTCAGAGCTGGAAGGGAACAACAATGATGACAATATACTCTGTATGACCAGTACACCAAGACCACTGGCAGGCTAACTGACCAGCATAAAGATTTTTGCCAAGCTGTAATCAACAATATGACTGGGATAAGCTAGTTTTTATTACAGAAATTAAATCTTCCTTTTTGGATGTTAATTTTTTTTATGTTAGGTCTATTTTATATTGTGGATTTTAAAATAAAATAATGGTATTCAGCTCTTGTGACATACTGTATATCTATTGCATACTCCAACCAGAACATTCTTTTTCCTTAAGGATTAAAATAACTCTCCGGCATTTATGTCAGTTTGTGCTCTGTTGGAGAGATACCCCCTCATTTTCTGTCCCAATCACAACTGTCCTCCTTTTGTCAAAGAAAAACAGAATGCTTAATTAGATGAAACTTACATCATGAGCTAGCAGATAATTGCTACATGGCAAGCCAAATATAATACAAATAACAGCTCATTTGATTTATGAAGATGCAATGTAGTTGCCCCCCCATTGACTTCTCCATCACATCCAACAACGCCACCATCAAACCCGCCCCGCAGGCCAGAGTACTTGGTGTCATTCTGGACTCCAACCTATCCTTTCAGCCCCAGGTCCAATCTTTAACAAACTCGTGCAGACTCCACCTCCGCAACATCGCCAAAATACGCACACGTTCCTAACCCCAGAAACCACTAAACAGCTCATCCACTCCCTCATCATATCACGACTCGACTACTGCAACTCCCTCCTCACTGGCCTGCCTCACTGCTGGCTATCCCCGCTTCAGTCGATTCTGAATACGGCTGCCAGACTCATTCACCTTTCCAACCGCTCCATTTCCTCCACCCCCCTCTGCCAATCCCTCCACTGGCTTCCGATTGCGCAACGGATCAAATTTAAAATCCTAACACTGACGTACAAAGCTGTCCACCATACTGCCCTGAACTACATCACTGACCTAATATCCAAGTACCGCCCAGCACGCACACTCTGCTCCTCACAAGACCTCCTTCTCTCTAGTTCCCTGGTCTCCTCCTCCCATGCCCGCCTCCAGGACCTCTCCAGGGTGTCACCCATCCTCTGGAACTCCCTGCCCCAACCCATCAGATTATCACCTACTCTCCTCTCCTTTAGGCGCACCCTGAAAACCCATCTCTTCAGGGAAGCCTACCCCACCCCCTGCTAACTTGCCGACCTCCTCCACTCTTCCTACCACCCCATCCCCCACAGCTATCTCCTCCTGTGCCACCATCTGACCGGACATAAAAACAACAACAAAAAAAAACAATTACTACTCCTAGATTGTAAGCTCGAAAGAGCAGGGCCCTCGATCCCCTCATGTTTTGCATTGTATTGGTATTGTTCTGTCACATGTTCTGTCCCCCTTTGTAATGTACAGCGCTGAGTGAACTATTGGCGCTTTATAAATAATGTATAATAATAATAGTTTGAAAACAGAACTCACATAATTAAATCCTTATTAAAAATAATCTATAATAAAAATACAAGGGTACATACTGTATTATTAAAATAGAATATAATGGTTAATATTCTGAAAATAAATACTGTATATAATGGTTAATAAATTATAACCACAGCAAGGCATTCCTTGACAATTTATTTCCATTAAAATAAGCTTGTAGTGTCAAATAGTGTAATAGTGTCTCCTGTGTAAATTGCTAATAAGCACTAATATCTCCTTCCTTGTATGTAGCACGACAGGGGAGCTGTACAAGTATAACTAAAGGCAACACTTTTTTTTGTTGTTTTGGATAGAGTGGAGAGGGATTAAAACATCTGTCAGTTTTGTTCTTAGGGTTTTTTTTTGCATGTCCCCATTAATGAGATTCACCCTCTATGTTTGTCCTGTTAGCAAGAAGAGTAAAAGCAAAAGAAAATTCCAAACTGTGGGTTGTCACAGAACAGGAATAGAGAGGAAATCTTCCAGTATTTCTGGTGACAACCAGGGATTCTCTCACTTTGGAGAGATTTCTTTTTTTTTTTTTTTTTTTTCCTCCTGTTTGACAATGGGCCAGGAAGTGAAAGAAAAACTCCCCAATGGGACACAGGTTGCAAAAAGACACTGAAAGGGGTTATAACCCTCCCTTAATCAATCCCAAATGAAAAAAAAAAAGTCTTGCCTTTAGTTCTACTTTAATGCAGATTTTTACCTGCAGAACCAACAGCTGGTAAAACCTTTCATTATGGCATATACATAAAATAGCAGCTTTGTATTGAAAGATTGCATTTCAATGGTAAAAGGCAGCACAGGGGCTGCTCTGTGGTTCCATGACAAAGTGCCAATCAAATATGGAATCCAAAGAACATTTGGAATTTAATAAACAGTGACAGTAACTGTTAAAAATATAAAGTGAATAAGAACACCGGGTTAATAGCAGGTGCGTGACTTTTAATTTAAGATATTGTAGGCAATATTTAAACTGCAAACTGTTATTGGATCTTTTTTTTTTTAAGTAATCACAATTTGTACTCATCAATAACATGTTGAGAAAAAAAATACACAGGTAATTATGACTAAAATTAAACTCAATTTAACAATATTAACCCCTTCATGCCTAAGGGTAAAACAAATATTAATGCCTAAGCACAATTTTGCAACGTTGACATGTGTTAGTAAAACCGTCCATATCATCACAATTACTTTGTACATCCAAGTGAATTATACCTTGTTTTTTTCAGGACAAATTGGGCTTTCATTTGGTGGTAAATGGTAATGGATATCTCGTGATTTTTTTTTATTATCAAAGGAAAACTGGCCCAAAGTAGTAAAAAAAAAATAATTTTTTTAAAATTTAGCTGTGGGCTTCTTGTTACTACCATAACCTACCACCAAAGAACGACTCAAAATAAATTTTGCAGCTCTTGATGATCGCAGCGATACCATATATGTTATTTGTTGTTTGTACCCATAGTACAGCCCAAAAACAATAGTGTGCATTTTGTTTTTTGTTTACCAAAAACACACTGACACCAATTTTTTTTTTAAAATCCTGACCTTTGACCCTGAACTTGACCCACTTACCCTGGCACTGAACCTAGATCAAACCTTGATCTATGTATTTTTTTCTTATTTTTTAATATTTATTTTTTCTTTTCTTTTTAAATATCTACTTATTTATTTATCTTTTTTTTTTTTTTCTAACAAACTTTTTTTTTTCCCTCTATGTCAGGAGTCAGAGAAATATCCATTCATAGAAAGAGAAAACAAAACAAGGGGGCCGGACTGTACAGTGACTGATCATTGTGATAGCCAATCAGAGGCTATCACAGCGATCATGTGACCCAGAATCAGGGGTCCCAATCGTTAGAACGGGACTCGATGCTCTAAGTGACACTCCAGTCTTTGTGCTGAGACTGCACCGTGTGGCGTGCTCTCAGCACAAAGACAGGTACGCAAATATGTAGCCCCGCGGAAAAAAGCCCAATTCTGTGAGGTTGCATATTTGTGTTACGTTGGCACCAAGGGGTTAAGGCTCTGTGCACACTGGCTTAAATAATGCTGTTTCTACATGAGTTATGTGTTTAGCGTTTAAAAGAATCATACTGTTATCCTATGTGTCAATGCATATTTTAAGATCAGCGTTTAGAGGAAGAAAAAAACCCTGATCGTGTTTGAGAAAAAAAACACTAAACACTCCTAAAGACACCTAAACACTGTTGAAAAATGCTCTATATGAGCTTTTTTTTTCTGCCAAGGGAAGTGGCGTTCTTTTTAAGCACAGTGTGCATGGAGGCTAACAAAGTACTATAGAGCAAACATATGTTTATCTTTGATAGAATATGTAACAAGCCATACTACATATCAACATGTTATTGTAAATGACATGGACCAACAGGATGTCCTGTTAAGCAGATGACTTGCTGTTGAACATTTTAAACTGGCTCTCATTTGGATGAGTCAGCTCTATTAAGTGACTAAGCACAAAGGTATAACCACACACGAGAGTTCAAGAATATTGACATTTAGCATTGTTTTTCTTTATTATTTGTAGCAAATTCAAAGTAATAAAGGACATAAAATTCTAAAAATATTTTAAGCATGAATGTTAAACTTTTAATGTTCACCTGCTTGCTACCTTGGTAGCCTTTAAGGCATATATTAAAGCTAAAGGCACAAAAACCTTATTTAGTATATATTTCTCAAAAGATACAGAATATATAACTCCACTTTGTATGTATGAAACTTTTTTGTAAATCCACATATTATCTTGCAAAGAAGCAGTGACATCATCACTGTGCAGAGTGCCCAGCCATGGGAGGGACCCAACAGGCCCCATCCTCTCATGGCCATGGATAAGTGGGTACATAAGGGGGTACCAGCAGTCCTCCGATAAAGGACCCAGGACAGCAGGGCGGCTCAGGCAGCTTGGTGAATTGGATGTGTGCACTGAGGGTTTTTGGTATGGTGGGGGGGGGGCAATTCCTGGAACCGATCCCCTGTATGGCTCTCTCTGCAGCAGCTGAAAGCTGGCTTCTTCTCCTCTCCCTCCCACTGGCTTTCAGCTGCTGCTGAGAGAGCCATACAGGGGATAGGTTCCAGTAATTGCCCCCCCATTGCACCCATAACGCTCTTTGTGCCTTATACGTTCCCCCTGCTGCCCAGGATCCCCTGTGTGCCCCTAACCCTGCAGTGCTGCTGTCTTCCCTCCTCTCCTTCCCACCAGCAGCTGCAAGCACACAATAGGATCCTTCGGGATGGAGAGGGGGGGGAAGGGACTGGTAAATATTTCACATTTACCAACCCCTTCCTTTCCTGAATGAACACAATGAATGATCAGTACCAATCACCTACTGTGCTCATTCATTCATAACTGAAGCCTAATAACATGCATTTTTTTTTGGGGGGGGGAGGGCTGTCAGGTTGGCTGTACAGGGCCCCTTGGTTTCTAACAGCAGCCCTGCACACACTACAGCCTGCCTGAAGAAAATTACAGAGGGGGACAGAGACAGGACCAGCCACTCTGAACAAAGGAGAGAGCAGCAGTGAGCAGTCCTAATTACAGGAAAGCCCTGCACAGAGGAAAATTTACTGCACAGATCTGGAAGAAATACACAAAGCACACCAAGACTGAAGGAAAAATACACAACTCTTGTATTTATACAATATTTTCTGATCTCAGAGTTTAGCTTTAAGTTAGAAAATCTTCATATGCATTGCTTAACCTCCCTGGCGGTATGATTATTTCAGATTTTTGGTGCTGAAAGTGGTACTTTTTTTGCATAGATATATGTATTTTTTTTATTGTAGGCTGTAACTTTTAGGAATAACTCCCTGAAATCAGTCCAAACAAGAGTCTAGTAAACATCCCGGGTAGGATAAAATTTGAAACACAAAATCATAAATTATAATTTAATAAATAATCATAAAATAATAATATAATAATAATAAATTTAATTCCATAATATAATAAAACCAAAAACACTGAAATTTGAAATATAGCGCCAAGTTTGCACATCACTGAGCAAAGTCGCAAAATCATTTTCAGTGTCTGATGACGAATTTCCCCACGAATCATTATCACTCAATTCTGCAAGTGGTTCTGATTTACTATCGCTGTTCTCTAGCTGTTCTCTTTGACCTAAAGGGACGCTTTTTGGAGGCCATGGACTTTTCTCAGTTTCCAGGCAGAAAGAACAGACAAAATGCAGGCAGGGCACAGGACAAAGCACTGGGGACAAAATGTATGTGAAATGGTTTGATACAGTAATGTTATACTATGTTATTTTAGTGATTTTAGTGAATGTCACTTTTTGTCATTTTTGAATTTCCCACCGTTCCGTCCCCGTACGTCCCGACGCTTACAGGGGACAGAACCCAGAAGACAGATGCCGGCATCCTCCGGATTACATTGCCAGGGACACTGCAGGAGGGACATCGAGGGAGCGCAGGACAAGGTAAGTGATCGAGGGATTGTGGAGCAGCGCCACATAGTGTTCCCGAGTGTAGCTCCGGGTTACCACTTGTGGTGCTGAAACTTTACTCCGAGCTACACTCGGGAATACCGCCAGGGAGGTTAAATCATTTAAAAAATTGTGTAAATCCACAATAAATGTAACTCTAAGCAAAGGTAGTGTTATACCTATACAAAAGCTCAATACTAATTTACACACCGAACCTGGGAAGTTACTAACTACTCTGGTCCTACTACTAGTAGGGCCGGACAACTGATAATATAAGATGTCGCTACATACATTTGAATCTAAAGTTAAAGCTAAAATAAGATTTCTTTTTTTCTACTCACTTTAAATTTCATTTGTCTTCCATTCATACAGCAGAAGGACACAGCAAAGGTTTTGAATCTCATGGTCAGAGATTCGAGATCTGCACCGTGTACTTTAATAAACAGAAGATAATTTTTTTTTAAATTTAGGCTACAGCGGGGAAGGGTTAGACTGTTAAGTTTTAGTGTTGACTGTGCCCTCATATTCACCTTTTTGTTTGTCCAGATTGTCACCAGACCAGAGGTGAGGGTAAGTCATCCAATGAGGACAAATCTTCCAGTGACAAATATATAATAGGGGAATTCCCCTCACTTCTTGGAGCATCTCCAGGACAGGAAGTGAAGATAAATATCTCCAAAGTGACAGAGACAAGGAAAAAAATAACATTATATGTTTTTTAACCCTTCCCTAATCTATCCAAAACTTTTAAAAAACAGGTTTTGCTATACATACACTTTAACAGTTGTCCCACTACCAATGACTAAAGCCCTCCTTAAATTGACCATACAAAATACAATACTGTTGCACAATTTCTGTACAATCTTCTTTAGATTTATCAAACTATGTAATGTGAAGGCCTATCTAAACAATCTAATCAATTTATAGCCAACCAGACAGATTCTTGTAGCACATAGATGTTGTAGGTCTAAAGGAAAATGTACAACTAGATCGAAACCTGTATGGACAGTTTATAGTATATGAAGGTTGTGACTTTCGGAAGGTCATTATTTACACATGTACAGCATATATAATCTGAATTTAATCTAGATTTTAAAGTACAAAATACTGCCTTTAATCCTGTGGAATAAACTTGCCATAATTAGTGATTCCTAGGAATCATTTTAAAATGTTGGTAGCATAACATGGCCCTGAGATGCTTTTAGATCAATCAAAACTTTTATGCATTCCATTGTGGGCTGGGTGCAGGGGGGCTGCATACATTGCTATACATTACTATGAACCTGGCAAATGTCATGAGGGCTATGTGCAGAGCTAAAGGGTCTAATGATAAATCTCCATCTGATTTAATTTAAAAACTATTAATAAACAAGTCCTTCAAAAACAATATCTCTTCATTATAGCCTAGAACAAGGTATAAAAGTATCTCGCGGCATTATTTTTCAATGACCAGGAAGTCAAAAATGTGTATCAATATATGCCCCTCCCCCCAAGTAATAACATTTTGTCAGAAATTTTAGGTTTTTTATTACCCCCAATCTTTATACCGCAATATCGATCAACTGTTTTTTTTTTGTATGTTTCTTTAAGTTTTAGCTTTAGTGACAACTAAACAATGAAAGAAAGATACTGGGCCATACCCATCTGAATTTTGTTTTTTAAATAACCCAGTCATAACAAGATTGTTATTATATGTGATGTGTACATACAGGTATCACCCTTTATCTATGATTATTTACTTGAGAAAATAACAGGAAGAAGATGCATCAATCACTGGGTGTGCATGCTGTTTTGACAAAGGAGTTGCCTTACTTCCTAAAATGTGAATGTACACAAAAGAATCCAAATTAATATATGCAAAGCTTGCAGTCTCTGCATCCACCTTTTAAGTGGGTCATGGTGTCACACCTAAAGGAGGACTTTAAAATTTGCATTACATACTGGAAAAAACATACACGGATGGCTTAGAAACATCATTTAGTTCAATTTATATGATGTATTTTCTATTATGAATAGATCTTTTACATAATGCTATATTGTCTTTTGTTCACAGAGAACATTATGCAAAACCTAGTTACCAATATTTTAAAATGATTCCTAGGAATCACTAATTATGGCAAGTTTATTCCAAAGGATTAAGGGCAGTATTTTGGACTCTAAATCTAAGTGTCAATACCGAAATATAAAAAATGATTAAAGTGAATTAAAAGGTTAAAAAAGCTCACTATAATATACATAAATGAATTTTATCAAAATAAAATGAAACTCTGTGTAATCAAACAAATATAACAATATATCACCTAAACCATATACATATATAATAATTCATACGACTAAATAAGTGAATATTAATAATAAAGTATTATCACAGTGTCTTCCACCTCTAAAATTATAGTGCAAAGTCCAGAATTGAATATTTTATCCACTTCTGTGAAAGTAATTAAAATAAAGCAATATTTGTAGTTCCCCTTTTTCTTCCACCATCAGTATAAGTCCAAATAAACATGCAAAGTGATTATTTTGTAGATCACCACCAAGCAGTGCATCTTCCACCTTCCAACCAAGCTGCTTTTTTGACCTACTGAAAATTAGGTCGATTTGCGCCTTGCTCTTTAAGAAGGGCTATATTTCCATGTAGCTTTAATCTGTATCTTTATCCACATCCATAAACCATTTTTCCATATATAGTTCAGAGGAATGAATGAAAAAACTTTATTGCGCAATATATCAGCTCACCAAGCAAATTTATTTTAAAAATGGTTAAAATCTCGCTTAAAAAGTGCACTTCATCCAGTGTACATAGAAACTATTGCCTCTTTAAACAAGCATTTCCCCCTTATGGTAAAGCTTTGGCTTCAGATACCTATCCAAGATGGCACACCTCCAGTTCCACCTAGCATAATGACGTCATCCAGCCACGCTCTTGAAGCATTTCGTCATCCAATCATGGCTGCTTCAGAAGCTGCAATAATTTATGTTTATTTCATATATATTTTTAGTTCTTTTAGTTTTGTTTCACATTCTATTGTGGTAGCGTGGGAGACTCTGCTATTGTATTTGTATAGAAGGATTTTATGATGCATATTAGAGTTGGGCTTGATCTACTTAGGGGACATTTTTTTAAATTTTGTTTTTAATAAAGGACTTGTCAAAGACTGCTTTCTGTCAGTTTTTTACACTACACTTTTTTTTGTGAATGAGTAGCGGTACCATGTACCCCATACTCATTCACATGGTAGGGATCTTGTTAAAGGGGGCATCCAGATTTCGATAAGCCCCCTGCCTGCAGACCCCCACAACCACCGGCCATGGTTCAGTTAAAGTCTATTTTTTGGTAATATTTTTGTTGCTTTTTTTAGAAAATTTTTATTGAGGAAAAGACCAATTAGATACAAGTGATGCAGCATAATGTTATATGATTTACAACAGGATGGCACAGGTATAGACCATTTTAACTCTTATACAAAAGCTTTTTTGGAGACAGCATTACCCAAAAGTACAACATAAATCCCAAAAATATGATACGGTAAGAAACTATAGGAAGGCAGATCAGAAGGTATGTTAAACAAATTCCGAAGCAGCAGTCTGCATGGGAGAGTGTATGCTGATACTGGGATATTCTCAAGGCTGTGTGGGGGGGGGGGGGGGTGAAGAGCCACAATATTCATAAAAGCCTCTCAGCAGTATATGCTCACTGGCTCAAATAGTGGGTCAACTTGATCCCCAGGAGTCTATCCAGGCAGACCAAATCTTGTAAAACGTCTTTGGGCAAGTGAAATTAACCAGTCCCCACCTAGCCTATAGACAAATTACATCTGGCGGAACATGCATCGCTCCAGGTGGATGTCATATGACATTTTCCCTGGAACGCACCTCGTGCACAACCCACGAGCCACGATGCGGCACAATCTGTCACCAACTATGTCCACTGGACACAGCGGGTGACCGATCAGTGTATCGGCTGCTGCTGTACCATGTGATCGCTGTAACCAATCACAGCAGATCACATGACAATTGTCCACAATGGATGGCCTTCATTCATGCCATCCATTGTGTACTATTGTCACAGTGATCATATGGTACAGACAGGGCCAATCACAGCCCATCTGTACCATGTGATTAGCTGTGGCCAATCACTACTAAACACAATAGTAAATACTGAATGAATCAATTTGATTCAGTATAAATGGTTGCTTATAAGAGTGAAATTCGCTGGTAACACTGTATTGCTCTGCTCACTGTATTTAAAAAAACAAAAACATAAAAAATATTTAGAATATTGAAAAAAAATGACTACACTTTTTTTTTTTTACATACCATCACCAGCCAGTAACCCTGATCACCACCACACCAGTTATATGAGGATGCTGTATTGTTTTCATTTGTTCTTTTTCCAAAAAATTGTGACAGAAAATTCCAACTTCAAAAAACTAGATATGTACCTTACTAAATACCTACGGCTGTCTACTTTCCAAAAAGGGGTCATTTAGGGGATATTTGCGCTGTCCTGCCATGTTCAGGCCTCAAGAAATGATCAGTGTTGATCGATTTTCAGAACTATAGTTTGTGGACTCTATAACTTTCTTACAGACTAAATAATAAACAATGACTTGGGTTATTTTCATGAAAGCAATGACGCAGTATACATTTTGGCCTAAATTTATGAATAAAGATTTTTTTTTTTTCAAATTCCAACATTTTTGGTCTTTTGTTGGTCCATTCACATACAGAGATGCAGCTCGGCCCATCCCCTCTCACTCCACATTGGCTTACTGGCTGTGATTAACATCATTGGGAGCCAATGGCCGAGGCTCTCGTGCACATTGCTGGATCGTGATGTGGCTCAGGTAAGTATTTGGGGGGGGGGGGCTAGGGACGCTGCTGCACACAGAAGGTTTTTTACTTTCATGCATAGCATACATGAAGGCAAAAAACCTTGAGCCTTTGCACCCACTTTATCTTGTACATTGGTAAAACATTATCTATAGGGGAACACAATGAAGCCAGAGTAGGGGGGTTAGGTGACTTCCACTTTAAGAGAATCGCTCTGCAGACATCAAAGAAAATGCTTAAAATGACAATCCAAATCCATTCCCTTCAGGATTTCCAAAAGGAGCATTTTGGGGTCCAAACCAAGAGTTGAGTCACAGAGCCTATTAAGGTCAGCCACCACCACCACTCAGAAAGGTCTAATGGAGGGGCAAGCCCATACCATGTGTATAACCATGTGTAAGAAGGAACCTAGGGAGAAATGGCAATGTGTACAGGAAAGATCAGTCAAATAGTAAAAAGCAACTGGTTGTTGCAAGGTAAAAAAAACTCTATGGAGAAAGTTTAATTGTATAAACCAACCTTTAGGAGAGATCATATGTGTGACATAAGGACTGGTGCACATTTCCTATTCTTCCGAATCAAGATCAGGCAGGTCACCTTTCCATTTCTGATAGGTACAAGCTAAGTTAGTGGTATAAGTTAGGGCCAGCCTAAGATATAGAAAATAAAAGGAATTCCCCAGCACACTTGAGGTGAGTTGTCGTTTGGTAGAGTCAGACTTCGAGGTCTCAACTGCAGATATCTAAAGAACATATTATTAGGAAGGTTACATATAGCCTTGAGATTAGAAAATCCTATTTGTCTCCTGTCTGACATATTTTCATGTGCTTCAGGCCAACTACTACTCGCTGACGTAGTTTTACTTACATTTCATATTTGTAGGATACTTGTTAGTAGACTCGAAAGGGAAGACACAGAAGCCAAAGATAGGTTCCATTAGTAGGTATCACAAGTAAAGGTGTTCTTTCATACTTCACTGCTTATTGGCCTACATATACAGACAGTATACAGAACTTATTTTCGACTTGTGTGACAGCAATAAACTGCCTAGAAACATAAAACAAAGTACAAAAAAATCTTTATATACTAAACAACTAAAAAAGATGCCAAAGAGGTTACTGTGTTGGAATAGCTTGCTCCCTTATGGCAAGGGAGCTTATTTTACCGTAGTCTCAGCAGTTATGCTACATTTGTTGAATTGACCACAGTGGTCTTATTTTGTTTGAAAGGTGCCCTTTTTAAAAATAGGATGGAGTGCTGTTACAAAGAGCTGATATGTACATTATTTGTGTGTTTCTAACATATATTTGCAATATATATTTGTTATACTCTGATGCCTTTTTGGTGAAGTAATTACTATGGTCCCCTATACAATGTATAGGTTGCAGGCCTCAATGGCTGACAAGTACACAAAAATAAAGATGAAATAATTGTTCAAGAAACAGAAGCATGATATGTAGAGGTAACAAAATTCAAAGCAGTTGGCAATTAGCCGATAACATATAATACAGTTTGTGGCTGACAGATGACAATCAGAAATAATGAATCAGACAAAAGTCAGGATAGCTGAAAGATATGATATAATCCAGAATGAAAACGAGGGCTCTAACATAAGAGCCCGAAAGCATGGGCATGCGGACGCCACTCCTTATTAATTAAAAAAATAAAAATAAAAAAATATCCTCAGAAATAGGTAGGAATTAGGCTAAGGCCCCACTGAGAAATTAGACAAGGAAAAAAACAAGAAGAGAATACCCACGTGACCTTGGAAAAAGTGGGAAAAATCACAAGACCTGGAACACTGTGGAATTTTAGGGGCTCATTATATAAAGGGCACACTGTGACCGATTTCTCCACAGTTGGTCAGAGTTGGCCAATGAGCTCCCCAACCTCCTTCCCTTGTCGCAAGGCACTATTTATGTGGTTTGTGTCACCTTTTCTATAGAAAAGGGGGACTTATTGATAAAATTATTTCAGATAGCTCGAGTCCTTAAAGACTGAGCAAGTTTATTCATGGTTAATAATTAAAGTGTAGGAGGTTTGAATAAATTATATTACAAATTTAATTTATGTTATGTGAAATTACCAATAAAAGTGCCACGGCCAAAATTTTATGCCAAAAAAAAAGAAATATTGTGTGTGTGTCATTATTTAAATTAAGTATAGATATTTGGGGAAGAGGGATAACGTGTGGCCTGCATTCCTATGCAGACCAGAAGCAGGATATAAGAGGCCCAGCCAGGGGTGGACTGACAACTCATGGGGCCCCCGGGCAATAAGGGATCATGGGGCCCCTGTGTCCTTGCCCAAACTCAAAAAAGCCTATGAAAAAGGTACCAGGGGCATCTCAAGGGGCCCCCTACTGACCCCGGGCAGTGCCCGAGTTTCCAAATGGTCAGTCCGCCCCTGCGCCCAGCACACAGCACAAGTAGCAAAGGACCAAGAAACAATTGAGTACTGTCTGTGATACTTTTTTTATTTGCACTAATTGTCCTCAAAATTGTATGTTAGTGCAAATAAAAAATGTTTCACGGACAGTACTCAATTTTTTCTGTCGCAAGTGCACTAATACGGCTACAATCACCTCAAGCAAAAAGAACCAAGAGGAATCTTTATACTTGTCATATGGTGAGGTCAGAGGTACAGTACATTTGTCTGTGTCTCTAACAATACGTAGTCTTTATCCAGCCAGCAGGCTTAGCTGTAGGCTCATTTTCACATTGTTATCATTGTATCATTTTATCTGGGCTGAAAGCAGCCACTTGTTTACAGAACTTAATGAGCCACCAGGGCAGTTACTCATTCTTTATCATATGACGGAGTCCAGGTTCGAACCAGGCAAAGGACAGCCTCAAAGTAAGTTTTGTCTGCTATGGTGGGTTTTACATGGTAAAAAAAAAGTTTGATAGTTAATTAATTTATTAATTAATGCAATAGCAATACAAAAAGTTGTTATTTTTGACAATCCAATATAAGCTTGAAAAATGTCCCTTCATGTTGTGAGTGCTGCCTGCCTGCTGGCCATCTGTTCAAATAACTTCCTGGATTTCCTGCATGCTTTGCAGCTTATCCCCTGCTGGTATCTTTGGTTTTTACCTTAAATATCCCATGGTACCTTGTTGATGCTGCCTCTTGAAACCCCCCCTCTCAGCATGTCTGTAGTTCAGAAGTCAGGCTCTGTGAAATGTGTGACACAGCAGTGTCTACTAACAGGGCATAATGAATGTGTTACAGAATTCAAGAAAGAAAATGTGTGGTTGGATCTTCATGTAAGGAAAATTACCTTACAAACTTCGAGATTATTCAGAATAATAGGAGTAGGGTATAAATTATTGAAATACAATGTGGAAATTAATATTTGATTTTAAATGTTGACCATGGATACGCTTCGCTTTACCTCAGTAAATGTTCTATATAAAAATGTACCATAAAATGTTGGTAGAAATAAATTTTCAGCAAATAAAAAAATGTATAGCTACTGTGGTGTTAAAATGAAAGGAAACACTAAGGCAACATAAACAAAGTTACACACATAATTATTATGCTCATTTTCTTTTAAAGTGTACAAATCTGACCTCATAGCCAGTGTAAAACCTTTATTTCCAATATTTAAAGGAAAAGTGGTTACTATTAAACAGAACCAGGATTGCACATTGTAGGGTTCTCCCAAATTCCTCTTTGAGTAAGAGACAGGTGTTTGTGATGTCAGGTGTTCAGGTCAGGGCCAATTTGTCTCATGATTTGCCAAGACATCTCTGAACTGTATACCTGAAAAATGTTTGCTTCTTGTCAGATAAGGCAGAGTGCTAGTAGAACAAAGCACCGAACCAACAGAATAGCGCTTATAAAACTGCCATGCACTTTAGTAAACCCTAAGGTAGGGTTCAATAAGTCAATTAAAAGGGGGCTTTTCCTTTAAAATCTGTCTATACAGGAAAACCAATATAGTGAGTATGCAATGATGTTTTTTTCCCTTACTGTACATGTGTAAGAACAGCGTTTTTAAGTTTGCTCTAGATGTGAGGCACAACAGAATGTCCTCATGTGCCATACATATTATCACTGCAAGAAGGAGTCATGGCTTAAATGTTCATCTAGGGGTATTGAATAAAAACTCAAGGAGGTCCGGTCACTAAAATCTTCTTCTGGCCGAGGTCCAAAAATAAATGTCCCCATTAGTGTTCCCCCTTACATTAGGTTCCCCCTCCAGAGTAATTTATTATATTGGGTACCACCATCAGACTTCCCCCATAAATCAGTTGCCACCATCAAAGTACCCTCCTGTATAAGGCGTTCCCATCAGAGCGCCCCCTTAAGTAATGTGTTCCCATCAATGTGCCCCCATACATCAGGCATTTCGATCAGAGTGCCCCCTTACATTGCGCATTCTACTCAGAGTGTCCCCTTGCATCAGGCATTCCCATCAGAGTGCCCCCTTACATGAGGTTTCTGCATCAGAAGGCCCCCTTACATTTGGTGTCTCCCATCAGTGTGCCCCCTTACATTAGTTGTCTCCATTAGAGTGCCCCATTATATAAGGTTCCTGTTAGGGATCCGGGTATGACCAGAAATGTGTGGACTGACAAAGGGAAACACAGGCTCCAGGTATAGTATAAACAATACAATTTATTAAAAACTAAACAATACATAAACGCAGTGCAAGACTAAACATAAACACAGTGCAACCAAACCTCCAACAGATAACAATAAGAACAATACTAAACGTAGTCAGGCAGGCCGGGTCGGTAGCAAACGGGCAGGCAAGGTACAAGGAGCAGGCGGAAGCGAAGTCAGGAATAGCTGAGGTCAGGACAGGCAGAGTCAGGATTAAAGCAGGATCAGGCAGGAAGCAGACAGGATGCAGGTACAGGGGCTCATGGGAAACATACACCAAGGCCCTGATCACAGGCATGGCCATTCCTTAAATACACCTGCTGTAATCAGCCTCAGGTGATGGCTCATTGCAGGAGTGAGCCTCTGGTTGCTGAGAGCACCCGCTGGCCAGCCCTGGTACTGCAGCCCACAAGGCAGGTAAGTCCCACCACCACTGGCAAGTCCATTCCTGACAGTTCCCCTGTCACGGTGACACCTTACAGAGGGTGTGCCCATCAGCATGCCCCCTTACTTTAGGTGTCTCCATCAGAGTCCAACTTTAGATCATGTATCACCATCACATCAGGTGTGCCCATCAGAGTGCTCCTTTATATCAGTTGTCCCCAGCAGAGTGCCCCTTTACATCAGGTATTCCTGTCAGAGTGCCCCCTTAGACTCAAAGTACCTCTTTCCATCATATTTTCCCATCAGAGTGCCCCTTTACATCATATTCCCCATAAGAGTGCCCCTTTCCATCACATGTGCCCATCAGAGTGCCCCTTTCTATAGTATGTGCCCCTATGTGCCCCCTTAACATAACATGTGCCCATCAGAGTGCCCCTTAATATGAAATGTGACATATTAACCAGACCATTCCCCCACTATTCATCCTGAAGGATCCTACTGTGTGCTTTCAGCTGCTGGGTAGGAGAGGAGGCAAGTCGTCAGCACTGTGGGGGTGGGGGCACACAGGGGGGCTTGGGAAGCAGGGTAAAATATATGGTGCATTGTGAGGGTTATGGGTGCTGCAAGGGGGGGGAGGGGGATTTACTGGAACTGATCCCCTGTATGGCTCTCTCTACAGCAGCTGAAAGCCAGTGGGAGTGAGAGAAGAGGAAGCCAGATTTCAGCTGCTGCAGAAGGAGTTATACAGGGGATTGGTTCCAGTAATTGCCCCCTATGCTGTGCTGATCATCCTCCCTGCCCACATCTGATTCACATAGTTGCCTGGGCCTCCCTGCTAGCCTGGGCCCCGTACAGGAGAACTGGTGGCACCCTCTTATCCACAGCCCTGCATCTGACAGTGTACAAGGGCATGAGCGCACACTCCTCCTCATCCCCACATGGGCACCAGCCATAGGACTACGATGTTCCAATACAATATGATTAGATAGAGCATAGGGTCATTCAATTCTAAAAAAACTGGTAGGTTCACAAGAAGTTTAAAGACAGCTGAGCACTGATTTTAATTTGTTTTGATTGTTCCTTATTTTGTTGTTTTTTTCAGCCAGTACTATGTCAGCCTCCCTGACACCTTTTTCTGAACTTTTTCTCTGATCAACTCACCATTTCTTTGTCAGGAACAACACTAACACTGTCATCTCTAGGTCACAACTAAGTATTGCACAAAATATGTAACAAGGAAGAGCAATTGCAATACCATCAACTAGTATTGTACTTCTCTAGTCATACAGATCATCAAACTGTTTTTATAGAACAAAAAACTTATTGTACTGTGACACATATGCTTTTCATACAGCCACTCAAAAACATCAGAGTTAAAATAACAGTGCTGTAAGTTTTCAGCGGAGAAATGGTTAAGCTCCCTGCAGTTAGAACATTACGTGCCTAAACAGCATTCCTTCAGAGAATAAGCCATGTATTCTGGAAAGCACTATCTTATTCTGACATCTTCACACATTCAGACCTTAAGGGCTATTGCAAGATCTACCAAGGTGGAATGTCAACTTTGAAGAACTTCAGTGTGACATTAGTATTGAAAACATTATTGTGAGTGGATTAGTATTTTGGAATGCCCATGAGTCACAGATGCATTGGAAGAATATATAGATTATAGTGTGTCCTGTTTCTAGTACAATGCTCCATGCTGAACACTGATGTGCTGCAATTTACTGATCATTAATCCTTTCCTCCATCACATAGTTTTACCTTAGTAACAACTGTTAATACAGTCAACACACTCACTGTGACTTGTTCTGAATTGATAGGGGCAATTCTATTTTTGTCCCACTGCAAGAGAAATGCAAAGAAGCAGCACAATCACAGCGGTCCCACTATTATTATTATTATTATACAGTATTTATAAAGCGCCAATAGTTCGCTCAGCGCTGTACATTACAAAGGGGGACAGAACATGTGACAGAACAATACCAATACAATGCAAAACATGAGGGGATTGAGGGCCCTGCTCTTTCGAGTTTACAATCTAGGAGGGAGGGGATGGTGGCACAGGAGGAGATAGCTGTGGGGGATGGAGTGGTAGGAAGAGTGGAGAAGGTCGGCAAGTTAGCAGGGGGTGGGGTAGGCTACCCTGAAGAGATGGGTTTTCAGGGTGCGCCTAAAGGAGAGGAGAGTAGGTGATAATCTGATGGGTTGGGGCAGGGAGTTCCAGAGGATGGGTGACACCCTAGAGAAGTCCTGGAGGCGGGCATGGGAGAAGGAGACCAGGGAACTAGAGAGAAGGAGGTCTTGTGAGGAGCAGAGTGTGCATGCTGGGCAGTACTTGGATATTAGGTCAGTGATGTAGTACAAGGCAGTATGGTGGACAGCTTTGTACGTCAGTGTTAGGATTTAGAATTTGATCCGTTGCGCAATCGGAAGCCAGTGGAGGGATTGGCAGAGGGGGGTGGCGGAAACGGAGCGGTTGGAAAGGTGAATGAGTCTGGCAGCCGTATTCAGGATCGACTGAAGCGGGGATAACCAGCGGCGAGGCAGGCCAGTGCGGAGGGAGTTGCAGTAGTCGAGTCGTGATATGATGAGGGAGTGGATGAGCTGTTTAGTGGTTTCTGGGGTTAGGAACGTGCGTATTTTGGCGATATTGCGGAGGTGGAGTCTGCACAAGTTTGTTAAAGATTGGACTTGGGGCTGGAAGGATAGGTTGGAGTCCAGAATGACACCAAGTACTCTGGCCTGCGGGGCAAGTTTGATGGTGGCGTTGTTGGATGTGATGGAGAAGTCAATGGGGGGTGGTGTCCGGGCTGGGGGGAAGACAAGAAACTCGGTTTTGGAGAGGTTCAGTTTAAGGAAGTAGAGCGAAATCCAGTCTGATATGTCGCTCAGTAGGTGTGTGATTCGGGCAGAGACCACTATAAATCAATATACACCACATATTGTGATGTAATTGTTAAAATGTATCTAAAGCCAAAAACCTTTTCTGTAGTCTTAAACAGAACATGCTAGTGTTGAGATTTATGTCAGGTTTGTATTGCTAAACTGAAGAAATAGCGAGCATAGTTAAACATGATATGCATTAAAAGCAAAGGTCTTATTAGCACAAATTTGCAAATCTATGTAAAAGCCACACTACTTCTTCAAGGCCCCTCTGCATATCATGATCTTTAACTCTAGTCTAACAAGTATACCTGAAGGTATCTAATTCCTCCTAAGGCAGTGTGACTACCACATGCGATTAACACATCCGCTTTTAATGAATAATGTTAAAGGATTGTTGGCTATTTCTATAATTTGGATTTATATATTGCCACTGTTTGCCATGCACCCTTCTAATTTAACTTGGGTAAAAGTGCAGGATAGGATGTTGAACATTAGGTTTGTGTTGCTGTTGATGTCCCTGCTGGGGGATTTTACTGTCTCTATTTTCTTGGTGACAGTTTCTACCAGAACTGAAAGTGAAAGAAAATCCAAAATGTTACAACTGTAACTGGAACAGAAGAATTTTTGTACTTACCGTAAAATCCTTTTCTTGGAGTTCATTGAGGGACACAGAAAGTCTTCCAGGTCATAATGCTGCCTACAGGTGGAACGGACACTGACTAGCAAAAAAACTTTAGGCCAGCCCAGGATAACCCCTCCCTACTACCAGCATGCTTTAGTTTTGTAGCAAAGCAGTACCAAGAGCATGATCATAAACACAGAGTAGCGAGACCAGTGTCCCTTAACAGACTTCAAGAAAACGATTTCATGGAGAGTGCAAAACTCTTGTCCATTAAAGTCTTACATTTTGGGACATTCAAAACCCATTCAACTGAGGGTTGGGAAACACAGATAACCAATGCTAACAGGCCAAAGAAAAAAACAGAACTGTTGACTGCCAGCAGTTTAAAGAGCTGCTTAAAGGACCTTACATCTGAAGGTGGCATCAGATAAGTCCTGAACATCCACCTGCTAGAACTTAGAAAACGTGCACAGAGGACAAGGCAGTAGCCTTCAAAATCTGAGCAGCCCAATGCCAAAAAGCCAAAGAGACACACACAGACTTTGTAGAGTGGGACTTAAGAGGAAAGAATGGAAATCAATCTTTGAGGTTTGAATAATGATCTGTCTAAGCCACCCAGATATGGTGAACCACAAATGCAGACAATGGAAGGAAATCTCATTTTGATGAAGGGATGGAAGAATGATGCCTTGGTAGGAGTTGATAGGTGAAAATTACCTTAGGAGGAAAAGAAGTTCTGGCCTCAACACAAACTTGTCCTTTTGCAAAACCAAAAAAAGGTTCTTTGGAGAATATGACTGAAAACCTCAGATACTTTCCTCACAGAGGTGATGGCTACAAGGAACACCACAGTGTGTCTTTATTAGGGTAAAATGCCAATTTTGAACCACAGTGAGAGCCAGATCAAGATGCAGTGGAGTCACAGGGAAGTGAAGAGGAAGAGCTTTTTGGGAGATTCCCTGAACAAAGGTCTTAATCAATGAAGGAGGGGCTAATATTCTCTGAAACAACATAGAAGAAGCAGAGTGTAAGGGACCGCCCGGCGGTACCACTAGCACTCCACTGAATAGATGTCCCCAGTGCACGGAATCTAAGTCCTAGAGTGCTTGTTCACCAGGGCCCCTGATGGTGGGGATGGACTTGGAGCACCCCGAGACCAGGTCGTGGCTACTGGGTACGTCCTTCAGTGGTAGTGGTATGAGCCGAGGGCTCCCACGGGAAAGAGTCTGATATGAGGAGGTCTGAAGACCCCACTGCGAGGGATGGATGGATGAGCAAGGTCAGACAGGCCGGGTCGGTAACAGAGAGGACGGTAAGGTACAAGGCAGCAGGCAGAGAATAGTCGGGTCACACGCCAGGTCAGCAACAGCAGGTCAAATCCAATAGGGAGCATCCAGGAGAGAGGTCAGGCAAAGCAAGGGTCAGGACAGGAGAATATAGCAAGGTCAGGTACAATCCGGGTCAAAAACTTACAGGGCACAGGTTCGCAGGATACAGGATGCCGGTAAGACCAGAAGGCACTGAATGACAGCTCAGGGCCATTTAAATATCCCGCCCTGCGCTGCCATTGGTGCCCAGCGGGCGGCCGCGGCTTCTACTGCACATGCGCGAACTCGAACGCCGCGGCCAGCCCGGACCTAGTGCCCGTGTCCCTGCACAGGGCGGCTCACTGCGCCTGCGCCGGGACCATCGCTGCGGGGATCGTGGAGATCCCTGATACAGAGACTTGACCACTAAAGGTGCTAAGAAACAAATACTTGTCCATAGCTAAAGAAAGGAGAGGATTAGTCTCCTAGGGTTGATCCCCATTGTTTTTCATGTGCAATTATAGAACTTGGAAGAAGTAGACTTCCAAGCTTTTAACACTTTGAAAATGACTGATCCAGTGTTGTTTTTGTCTATCTGAACCTAAATTTCAACAGGAATGCCATTAAAGCCAGAGACTATGAAACAGGATGATAAATCTATTCCTGAGCCAAAAACCCACGGATTTTCCTCCACCAGGAGTCTTATTAGCTTGGAGTACTACATTTGTCTGGGCCAACCCTGGGCAATGATGATCACTAGAACACAATCCATTTTTATCCTGCATAGTAAATGAGGAAGAGGTTTCAAGGGAGGAAGGGCAGTACTGATCGCATGGAGACACCACAGCATTCACTGCTTCCACTAAATAAGTATTTCTTAACCTTTTGTTAGTCGCAGCACCTTTTAAAAGATTGAAAAAGCATAAACTCCCAAGGCACCACAGTCAAAAGTGCTAAAAAGTAAACTGACTCACATCAGAAATCCCCCATCACATAAAAGCCCCCCCTTCAATTTGAATCTGCATCAACTCTTCAAAGATGGGACATTCTTACTCAGAGACCACCTTTTGAACAAATGGCCATCCCTAACCCTGACGCCGTGGATGTACAGACAGCTCCACCACTTTATACATAGCTCCTCACACCTAAAAGATTATACTAGACCACTCAACCCATTTGAAAAACTCTGCTCAACAGACTCTCCCCAGAGACATGTTATATCTAAGCTCTACACATGCCTCGAAAACACCATTGACCTTCCGTCTAGGAAAGCTTGCAAGGCCTGGAGCTCTGACTTACAACTCCAACTATCGCCAGAAGACTTGGATCACATTTACAAACATATACACAAAGGGTCCATATGTGTCTCCACACAAGAGAACAATTTTAAACTAGATTCTAGATGGTACAGAGTTCCGTCTCTACTTCACAAATTTGACCCTAACATCTCAGATTCGTGTTGGAGATGTCACCAGGCGACGGGTACACTCTTATCTGGTGGGACTGCCCATTGCTGCAACCTTTCCGAAGGAAAATCCAACCCATAATCACGCAAGTAACTACGTACTCCCTAGACCTCTCCCCCACACAATTCTTACTCCACACTTCCATTTAGCACGTACCGTAAATCACTCGCCATGCACATGGTAAACGCGGCAAAACAATGTATCCCAGTCCACTGGCGCTCAACAAATGTTCCCACTACTCGAGGATGGTTTGCTAGGATTAACAAAATTGAGGAAATGGAGGAATTGATTTCTGTAGCAAAAGACCATCCCGAGAGATTCAGGAAGACATGGGCTTGTTGGAGTCATTTCAAAACCACCACTACCTATCACCTATTATTGCAGGAACAGCCTACTCCCCCTGATTAAATGGACACAATGTTATCTCAAAAAACACTCTGTCCACCAGTGACGCATTTAATGCACATTTAGATGGACTGAGACTCAACATCATAACCTACCTTTCAGGTTCTTGACCCACATATTGCCCCTTTAACTGATCTTGCACATATTAAATCCTAAGCTACATAGCTATCTTTCTGGCTTGTATAAAATGATGTGATTTATTTTATCTGCAGCTACCCATTCTAACATCTTCTATACGCCTTACCCATTCTCCCCTCCCCCCATCCCCCCACCCCTCCATTTCACCCTCCCCCCCCTCCCCCCCCCTTTTTTTTACCTCATATTCCCCCCTACTACATCACTCTACATCTCCTCTTCTATCTATTCACCTCTCTGACTTCTTTATCTCACACCTTTTTTACGCTTTCATCATTCATATATCCCCAACAAAATATAGCATTTAATCTCTCATTCAGGTGTGACTAACGTCATGTGGATCACATGCTCCCGAAATGGGCACACAAATCATAACGCACACATCACCGTGTGCTATTCTTTCCCAGTACTTCACATTCCCTCGACATAAGAGCTTTCAAGTAGACAGGTCAGGAGTTACTATACCTAAAATGATTTATCTATTTTCCTCTTTGTATATGCTGGTTTGCTATACACCTTTGATATAAAGATATACCTCACCTCGATTTGTACTACAATTCAAACCCATAGCCCGTCTGCGAAACGGGATGCTGCATATTGTGTCTATGTTCGGACTGTAATCCATATTTGTATGTACATTGATCTGCCTTTACTTTCTCAATAAAATTACTTTTGGAAAAAAAAGGCCCCCCACCACATCAGAGGACTCCCATCATATCAGAGTCACCCCTTCATATCAGAGGCCCCCCATCACATCAGAATCCCCTATACATGAGAGCCCCAATCACATCAGAGAACCCCTATAAATCAGAGGCCCTCCTATACATTAGAGCCCCTCATAATATCAGAGTTGCCTCAGTACATTAGATGCACCTATACATGAGTCTCTCCATCACATTAGAGCCTCCCTATCACATAAGAACCCCCCCATCATGATATAATCCCCCATCACAGAACCCCCAATCACACAGTCCCCCATCACAGAGCCTCGCAATCACACAGTCTCTCTATTACAGAGCTCCAATCACACAGTAGCCCCCTCACAGAGCCCCCCCAGTCACACAGGCCCCTCAATCACACAGTCCCCTTATGTTTGGTTCCACCAGTGCAGCAGAAGACCATAGGTGAAGGAGGTCAGGCACAACATAATTTGTTGCTATGGTGCTGCTAGATGTCAAATCTGCACCATGGCAACTCATGACACTGAGCCAGAATCACACAGGTCTTCCAACCCCCAATCTTCAAACCATCACCACATAGTCCCCATCATAGAGCCCCAAATTATACAGTCCCCTATCACAGAGCCCCCCAATCACACAGTCTCCCCATCACAGAGCCCCCTAATCACAGGTGAAGGAGGTCAGGCACAACATCATTTGTTGCTATGGTGCTGCTAGATGTCACCATGTCAACTCATGACACTGAGCCAGAATCACACAGGCCTTCCAACCCCCAATCTTCGAGCCATCACCACATAGTCCCCATCATAGAGCCCCAAATTATACAGTCCCTCCATCACAGAGCCACCAGTAACACAGCTCTCCCCCCCAGCACAGAGTTTCCCAATCAAATAGTCCAGCAGCTAGGCAGAGGGTGATAGGTGTTGGAGGTCAGGCACGGCATCAATCATTGCTATGTGGTTGCTGGCCAGCCTGCCCGCACCATTGCAACTCATGAGGCTGATCCACAGAAAGCAGGATCCTGTGGTTGCAGTTCCCTGGGGGAACCCCGATGTCATTTGAGAGACACTGCACCTGGAGACAAACCTGGAGATACTGTGGTGCTGTTTATTGAGCCTAGAGTCCAGAAGGTCCACATCCAGCATCTCCCAAATGAAAGGTCCTGGAACATCTCCTGGTCCAGGCACTGCCAACTGAGGAATACTGCCTGCTAATTTTCCAGGTCTGGAATGTAAATGGTGGACAAAGCTGGAATGTGAAGTTTTGCCCAGCACAAGGTCCCCTCTGCCTCTCTTGCTGTGGTGAAGTTTACAGTTCCTCCCTGATGGTTGATGTACCTCACTGCAGTGGCTTTGTTCGATAGAATCCAGATCAGATGACCCTCAAGTAGGATAGTCCACCAGGGGAGGGAGGGGGCCAAATCACAAATTATGAAGCTCCAAGAAGCTGATTTGGAGACCAGATTTCTCTGACATCCAAGTCTGTGGCACTGATTGATTTCTAAGCTGCCAGGTCAGGGGAACCTGGTCATTGGTGCCAAATAATTGGTCTGTCTAGGGACTGGACTGACTTGTCTCTAGACAACAGATCTTTGCGTTATAGGGGCCTAGAGTAAAATGGAGCAATTGAGACTACCTTGAAGGAGACACCATCAGATCAAGGACTCTCTCGAGCAAAAGCTTATGGCCAATGACTCCTGGACTGAAAAGCATGAGCATGAGAAAAACGTGGCCTGACCTGTGTCTAGGACTAGACCCCTTAACTCCAAACAATGAGTGTTTTCCAGCTCTGATTTCTGAAGTTTCAGAATTCATCTCAATTGTTGCAATGTCAATGCCCAGCAGAACCCATGGGGACTGTTCCCTCACCAGGAGGTCATCTAAGTATCCCACACTGGTGATGCCTCAAGAGCACAACAGGGCTTGTCTTGGGACCGACACCTTGGTAAACTCTTAAGGTGCAGTAGAGAAGCTAAATGGCAGGGAACTCACAGGAAATAAATATTTAACATCCTCAATTTCCACACAAGTAAGGATGTCTCTCTGGTAAAGGGAGGCGATACCAGACCTGGTGGATTTAATACAGAATTTCTAAGCTCAAATGAGGACATTCAGTGCCTAGAAATTCAAGATGGGGTGGATGCCCCTTTTGAGTTTGGGTGGGTGCCATGAAAAGTTTTACAGTAAAATTCCTAAAACCATTCTGCCACAGGAAATGGGGCAATAACAGCTTGATACAGAACTCCAGAGATGGCTACCTGGAAGTCTGTTAATTTGTGTGGTGACTTGGGTGAGCAAACATCTTGTCAAGATGTTTCCAATCTCCATAGAAGCAGACAACACTGATAAAAGCAACAGACTTATCTTTTAGTGTCAGAGTGGTGTGCACCGCATAAATAGGAGCTAAAAAAGGTCAATGGATGGCATTCTGCATTTTTCCACAGTGCAGTGGATTGCACCGCACATCACCTAGTAGTAGTTGTGGAGACATACATAAAGTGTCACTTTGAGGTACCTCAAGCAAAGTAAAGATAAAGAGTAAGCAGTGTGATGAGCACCAACGAGCATTGCACCACCCTGTGCAAGACCTCACACCAACAGATGGCACATAGCATAATGCTGCATTTTACCATGTGCGCTAGTGTGGAAAAGCCCTAAAGTAAGAGAAATTACTGATTGGCTTTTAGGATTCAAGTTTACATCAGATCATCAAATTAGTCTACAGGTGAAACTCGAAAAATTAGAATATCATGCAAAAGTTCATTTATTTCAGTAATGCAACTTAAAAGGTGAAACTAATATATGAGATAGACTCATTACATGCAAAGCAAGACAGTTCAAGCCGTGATTTGTCATAATTGTGATGATTATGGCTAGAGATGAGCGAATCGAAGTATCCGAAGTGGAATTCGAGTCGAATATCGGAAAAATTTCGATTCGTGCCGAATCCGAAAAACAGCCTAATTCGGACGCGCGAATCGAAATTTTTCCGAAAATGGCGGCTGACATGTGCGGCGACGGAGCGGGGATGTCGGGGAAGGCGCGCAGACAAGGCGCGCTGCCCCATAATGCATTCCTCAACGACATGTGATCGCATCAGCCAATCAGCAGCCAGCCAGCCAGCACTGTGTAATGGTCGAGGTATATATAGCGGCCATTTTGGAAATCTTCATTTGCCTGCAGTCATTGAACAGAGGCAGACCGCTCTGTACTAGGGACAGGGACAGAGTTAGGGCCACAGAAACGAGAATTGGGGACAGAGAGAAGTTACTTAGGGACAGAGAACCATTACTCAGGGACACAGACTTGTTAATGAGGGCCACAGAATCGTTATTTAGGGACAAAGAAACGCTAGTTAGGGCCACAGAATTCATACTCAGGGACAGACAGAATTGTTACTCAGTGCCAGAGAATTGTTACTTAGGGCCACAGAAACGTTATTAGGGCCACAGAATTTTTACTCAGGGACAGACAGAATTGTTACTGAGTGCCAGAGAATTGTTACTCAGGGACAGACAGAATTGTTACTGAGTGCCAGAGAATTCTTACTCAGGGCCACAGAATTCATTCTCAGGGACAGACAGAATTGTTACTCAGGGACAGACAGAATTGTTACTGAGTGCCAGAGAATTGTTACTCAGGGACAGACAGAATTGTTACTGAGTGCCAGAGAATTGTTACTCAGGGACAGACAGAATTGTTACTGAGTGCCAGAGAATTGTTACTCAGGGACAGACAGAATTGTTACTGAGTGCCAGAGAATTGTTACTCTCACAGACACAAAATTGTTACTTGCACAGACACAGAATTGTTACTTGCACAGACACACAATTGTTACTCAGGGCCACAGAATTCATACTCAGGGACAGACAGAATTGTTACTGAGTGCCAGAGAATTCTTACTCAGGGCCACAGAATTCATACTCAGGGACAGACAGAATTGTTACTCAGGGACAGACAGAATTGTTACTGAGTGCCAGAGAATTGTTACTCAGGGACAGACAGAATTGTTACTGAGTGCCAGAGAATTCTTACTCAGGGACAGACAGAATTGTTACTGAGTGCCAGAGAATTGTTACTCTCACAGACACAAAATTGTTACTTGCACAGACACAGAATTGTTACTCGCACAGAGACAGAATTGTTACTCAGGGCCACAGAATTCATACTCAGGGACAGACAGAATTGTTACTGAGTGCCAGAGAATTGTTACTCAGGGACAGACAGAATTGTTACTGAGTGCCAGAGAATTGTTACTCTCACAGACACAAAATTGTTACTTGCACAGACACAGAATTGTTACTTGCACAGACACACAATTGTTACTCAGGGCCACAGAATTCATACTCAGGGACAGACAGAATTGTTACTGAGTGCCAGAGAATTCTTACTCAGGGCCACAGAATTCATACTCAGGGACAGACAGAATTGTTACTCAGGGACAGACAGAATTGTTACTGAGTGCCAGAGAATTGTTACTCAGGGACAGACAGAATTGTTACTGAGTGCCAGAGAATTGTTACTCTCACAGACACAAAATTGTTACTTGCACAGACACAGAATTGTTACTTGCACAGACACACAATTGTTACTCAGGGCCACAGAATTCATACTCAGGGACAGACAGAATTGTTACTGAGTGCCAGAGAATTGTTACTCAGGGACAGACAGAATTGTTACTGAGTGCCAGAGAATTCTTACTCAGGGCCACAGAATTCATTCTCAGGGACAGACAGAATTGTTACTCAGGGACAGACAGAATTGTTACTGAGTGCCAGAGAATTGTTACTCAGGGACAGACAGAATTGTTACTGAGTGCCAGAGAATTGTTACTCAGGGACAGACAGAATTGTTACTGAGTGCCAGAGAATTGTTACTCAGGGACAGACAGAATTGTTACTGAGTGCCAGAGAATTGTTACTCTCACAGACACAAAATTGTTACTTGCACAGACACAGAATTGTTACTTGCACAGACACACAATTGTTACTCAGGGCCACAGAATTCATACTCAGGGACAGACAGAATTGTTACTGAGTGCCAGAGAATTCTTACTCAGGGCCACAGAATTCATACTCAGGGACAGACAGAATTGTTACTCAGGGACAGACAGAATTGTTACTGAGTGCCAGAGAATTGTTACTCAGGGACAGACAGAATTGTTACTGAGTGCCAGAGAATTCTTACTCAGGGACAGACAGAATTGTTACTGAGTGCCAGAGAATTGTTACTCTCACAGACACAAAATTGTTACTTGCACAGACACAGAATTGTTACTCGCACAGAGACAGAATTGTTACTCGCACAGAGACAGAATTGTTACTCAGGGCCACAGAATTCATACTCAGGGACAGACAGAATTGTTACTGAGTGCCAGAGAATTGTTACTCAGGGACAGACAGAATTGTTACTGAGTGCCAGAGAATTGTTACTCTCACAGACACAAAATTGTTACTTGCACAGACACAGAATTGTTACTTGCACAGACACACAATTGTTACTCAGGGCCACAGAATTCATACTCAGGGACAGACAGAATTGTTACTGAGTGCCAGAGAATTGTTACTCAGGGACAGACAGAATTGTTACTGAGTGCCAGAGAATTGTTACTCTCACAGACACAAAATTGTTACTTGCACAGACACAGAATTGTTACTCGCACAGAGACAGAATTGTTACTCAGGGCCACAGAATTCATACTCAGGGACAGACAGAATTGTTACTGAGTGCCAGAGAATTGTTACTCAGGGAAGACAGAATTGTTACTGAGTGCCAGAGAATTGTTACTCAGGGACAGACAGAATTGTTACTGAGTGCCAGAGAATTGTTACTCTCACAGACACAAAATTGTTACTTGCACAGACACAGAATTGTTACTCGCACAGAGACAGAATTGTTACTCAGGGCCACAGAATTCATACTCAGGGACAGACAGAATTGTTACTGAGTGCCAGAGAATTGTTACTCAGGGACAGACAGAATTGTTACTGAGTGCCAGAGAATTGTTACTCTCACAGACACAAAATTGTTACTTGCACAGACACAGAATTGTTACTTGCACAGACACACAATTGTTACTGAGTGCCAGAGAATTGTTACTCAGGGACAGACAGAATTGTTACTGAGTGCCAGAGAATTGTTACTCAGGGACAGACAGAATTGTTACTGAGTGCCAGAGAATTGTTACTCAGGGACAGACAGAATTGTTACTGAGTGCCAGAGAATTGTTACTCGCACAGACACAAAATTGTTACTTGCACAGACACAAAATTGTTACTTGCACAGACACAGAATTGTTACTCGCGCAGACACAGAATTGTTACTCAGGGCCACAGAATTCATACTCAGGGACAGACAGAATTGTTACTGAGTGCCAGAGAATTGTTACTCAGGGACAGACAGAATTGTTACTGAGTGCCAGAGAATTGTTACTCAGGGACAGACAGAATTGTTACTGAGTGCCAGAGAATTGTTACTCAGGGACAGACAGAATTGTTACTGAGTGCCAGAGAATTGTTACTCGCACAGACACAAAATTGTTACTTGCACAGACACAGAATTGTTACTCGCACAGACACAGAATTGTTACTCGCACAGACACAGAATTGTTACTCAGGGCCACAGAATTCATACTCAGGGACAGACAGAATTGTTACTGAGTGCCAGAGAATTGTTACTCAGGGACACCTAATCGTTGAATTAAATAGTATGTCAGACAACATGCAGAGGAGTGGCAGAGGAGGCAATGTTTTAGGAGCGAGCAGACGTGGCAGCAGAGGAAGGGGTCGAGGCAGCAGTATTCGCAGCCAGAGGCCAGTGCTCCCGGTGTCATCCAGCGGTCGTGTCTCCACCGACAACCCTGCCGTCATTGATTGGTTGGCTCGGTCGTCTTCCTCTTCCCAGGTCACCTCTGACACCTACAGCCAACGGTCGGTGGGTACGTCAGACACAACCGTTAGTTGGCATGGCCCGGGACCAAGCCCACTGAAATCACGTGTCCTCTACCTGCCCCTGTCCTTTGCTGTTCCCTCACCAAGCGAAGTATCGCATGCTGTGGGCTCAGCCCCACTGTACAGTGAGGAAGAGCTAACAGAGGGCGGTCAGGAACGGGGGGAGACATCGGCCTTTTCAGCAGCCAAGCGAACAAGTACTGGCGAGGAGAGTGGCTCGGTAGCCGGTCTAGAGACAGGTCTGTCTCCTGACCCAGACGCAGCCGAGGGGGCTAGTAGTGAGGCGGAGACCCTACTTGATGATGAGGAGGTTGATCGCACTTGGCAGCCTCGTCGTCATCAGGCAATTTCTTCCGCATCATCAGGAGAAGAGGGTGGCAGCTTGGCAGCGAGCAAAACAGTCGGTGGGTTGCCCAGGAGACAGCAGCAGGGTCGCATCAGTGTCAGTGGAGCCAAACGTCCACGGAGTAGAGCACCAGCTCCACTGCAGCCTACCACCACGGCCAGTAGTGGTGCCGGTGCGCACGGAGGAAGTAGCAGTCAGCCAGTGAAGAGTAGCGGGGGCAAAGTTTCCTACTCGGTGGTGTGGCAATTTTTCCTCAAGCCGCCCGAGGAAGTAAATGTAGCCGTATGTCGACTATGTGGCCAGAAATGCAAGCGTGGCCAGGGGGCCCATGTTGGGACTACAGCGTTGCGTCAGCATATGCAGCGTCACCATTCGGTGGCCTGGGAAAACCGTGATAAACATACGGCGGTTCTGCCTGCCCCAGCCCCCGCTCCATCACCCGCTCCGTTACTTGCTCCGTCACCCGACGTCGTCAATCGCCCTCTATCAGCCAGTCAAGGCTCCAACACCTCTGCTGAGGGGAGTTGTCGCTCATTGGCATCTTCCGCTCGTTCAGATGCTCCTTCTCCTGCTACTCCTCTTCTCGGATTCCGTCAACAGTCTTTCTTGGAATCCGTATCCAAGAGACAACAGTTTGCGAGCACGCACCCGACGGTGCAAAAGCTGAACGTCCTCCTGTCCAAGTTGCTGGTGCTGCAGTCCCTCCCTTTCCAACTGGTGGACTCAGCACCTTTCCGAGAAATGATGGCTTGTGCCGCGCCGCGGTGGAGAGTGCCAAGCCGTCATTTCTTTGCCCAAAAGGCAGTGCCAGCCCTGCATTCACATGTAGAAGAGATGGTGGGCCAGTCTTTGAGCATGTCGGTCTCTGCCAAAGTGCACGGCAGCGCCGACGTGTGGAGCTGTAACTACGGTCAGGGACAGTACATGTCATTTACGGCCCACTGGGTGAACGTGGTGCCGGCACAGCCGCACCAGCAACTTGGACAGGTCACGACGCTTTTGCCTCCACGTTTGCACGTCCTTGGTCCAGCAAGCATGTCCGCCTCTACCACCTCTTTTTCCGCCGTGTCCTCAGCCGCCACCCCCGTGCCAAGTCCCATTACCCGACCGGCATATCACATGTGCAGGGCGCAACGGTGTCACGCTGTGCTGCACCTGGTATGCCTTGGCGAACGTAGTCACACAGGGGAGGAACTGCTGAGTGTAATGAACAGAGAAATCGACAGATGGCTGTCTCCGCGCAAACTAAAAATCGGAACCATGTTGACTGACAACGGAAAGAACATGGTGTCTGCTCTGCGTCAAGGAAGGTTGTGCCATGCGCCATGCATGGCTCACGTGTTCAATCTGGTTGTCAAGCGGTTCCTAAAATCCACCATCCCACTGCAAGACATCCTTAAAATGTCACGTAAACTGTGCATGCATTTCAGCCATTCCTACACCGCAAAGAACACCCTCATTGAGCTGCAGCGGCAGAACGGAATTCCACAGCATCGCCTGATCTGCGACGTTGCAACAAGGTGGAATTCAACCCTACACATGTTAGACCGCCTTTACGAGCAGCGAAAGGCCATCACCGATTTCCTGATGTTACAAGCGGATAAAGGTACTCCCCTGTGTAACTTAGATGTCAGCCATTGGCAGCTCATGCGTGACACCTGCCGCTTGCTCAGGCCCTTTGAGGAGGCCACGCTATTCGTGAGTCGGCAGGACTATGGGATGAACGACGTCATTCCTCTGTTGCACGTCCTGGAACAAATGCTGTTAACAATGGCTGGTCAGGGTGCGGTAGACGTGGCGCACAGATCTCAACGCCACATGACCCCTGTGGGGGCAGGACAGGAAGAAGAGGAGGAGGTAGAGGAGGACATTTGTGCTCAGGAATTATTGAGTGAAATGGGTGGTTTTTCCACTCAGCGGACAGGAGTGGAGGAGCAGGAGCATCTGGTAGAGGAGGAGGAGGAGGAGACAGAGGACCCAGACGCACCGTGGCAGTATGCTGTGGAGATGGAGGCAGGGAGTCCCTCGCATTCCTTGGCACAAATGGCCCATAGCATGCTCGGTTGCTTGCGTAGCGACAGCCGAATAATAACCATCAGACAGAGGGATGACTTTTGGCTGTCCACCTTGTTGGACCCTCGCTACCGGTCCAAAATGGTGGCCTTTTTCACACCTGCTGAGAGGGAGGCCAAAATTACGTACTATAAAAACCACCTATGTAGTCAGTTGGTCTCTGCCTTTGTGCGCCATCGTCCATCCTCAGACACTGTGGGCCCTGTGCGCTCGCGTTCCGCTGGCATGGCAGCAGGGGAGGGGTGGGGTGGTAGGAGCAGTGGCAGCTCCACCAGCAGCGGCTGCCTCAGTCTGCAGTCGATGATGAGTAGCTTTCTTCACCAGCGCAGTGAGGAAACTACTAACCAGCCGCAGCAGCAGCAGCAGCATCAGGTGGACCTGGAGCAGGAGCTCAAACAACAGGCTTGGGCCTACTTGGACAGCACCCTGCCAACCGAGGTAGACAATCCCCTTGACTACTGGGCAACGAAACTTGACCTTTGGCCCCAACTAGCTGAATTTGCCCTTGAAAGGCTGTCATGCCCGGCCAGTAGCGTGGCATCGGAGCGCGTGTTTAGTGCGGCAGGAGGTATTGTAACTCCGCGGAGGACACGACTGTCCACCCAAAGTGTGGAGAGACTCACGTTTGTGAAAATGAATCAGGCGTGGATTAGTCTGGATTTCAAACCACCAGTTCCTGACACAACTGACTAAATCCGCCATGAATCATGCCTCAAACATGTGCCACTTTCAGGTCTCCTCACACTGCTGGTGTGTTGAATTTTTTGACATAGGGTGCTGGCAGATTACGGGCCTCCTATAGCTGCTGCCAGGCCCCTAATCTGCCATAGGCCCCTATATACCACCTCCTCCTGCTGCTGCCAGGTCCAGAGTCTCTCATGGGTCCCTGTACGGCCTCCCATTGCTGCTGTCTCCATCGCCACACTCTGCTGCCATGTGCCACTTTCAGGTCTCTTCACACTGCTGGTGTGTTAAATTTTTTGACATAGGGTGCAGGCAGATTACGGGCCTCACATAGCTGCTGCCAGGCCCCTAATCTGCCATGGGCCCCTATATACCGCCTCCTCATGCTGCTGCCAAGTCCAGAGTCTGTCATGGTCCCTGTACGGCCTCCCATTGCTGCTGTCTCCATCGCCACACTCTGCTGCCATGTGCCACTTTCAGGTCTCTTCACACTGCTGGTGTGTTAAATTTTTTGACATAGGGTGCAGGCAGATTACGGGCCTCACATAGCTGCTGCCAGGCCCCTAATCTGCCATGGGCCCCTATATACCACCTCCTCCTGCTGCTGCCAGGTCCAGAGTCTCTCATGGGTCCCTGTACGGCCTCCCATTGCTGCTGTCTCCATCGCCACACTCTGCTGCCATGTGCCACTTTCAGGTCTCTTCACACTGCTGGTGTGTTAAATTTTTTGACATAGGGTGCTGCAAGATAACGGGCCTCACATAGCTGCTGCCAGGCCCCTAATCAGCCATGGGCCCCTATACCGCCTCCTCCTGCTGCTGCCAGGTCCAGAGTCTCTCATGCCATGTGCCACTTTCAGGTCTCTTCACACTGCTGGTGTGTTTAATTTTTTGACATAGGGTGCAGGCAGATTACGGGCCTCACATAGCTGCTGCCAGGCCCCTAATCTGCCATAGGCCCCTATATACCGCCTCCTCATGCTGCTGCCAGGTCCAGAGTCTCTCATGGGTCCCTGTACGGCCTCCCATTGCTGCTTTCTCCATCGCCACACTCTGCTGCCATGTGCCACTTTCAGGTCTCTTCACACTGCTGGTGTGTTAAATTTTTTGACATAGGGTGCAGGCAGATTACGGGCCTCACATAGCTGCTGCCAGGCCCCTAATCTGCCATGGGCCCCTATATACCGCCTCCTCATGCTGCTGCCAAGTCCATAGTCTGTCATGGTCCCTGTACGGCCTCCCATTGCTGCTGTCTCCATCGCCACACTCTGCTGCCATGTGCCACTTTCAGGTCTCTTCACACTGCTGGTGTGTTAAATTTTTTGACATAGGGTGCAGGCAGATTACGGGCCTCACATAGCTGCTGCCAGGCCCCTAATCTGCCATGGGCCCCTATATACCGCCTCCTCATGCTGCTGCCAAGTCCAGAGTCTGTCATGGTCCCTGTACGGCCTCCCATTGCTGCTGTCTCCATCGCCACACTCTGCTGCCATGTGCCACTTTCAGGTCTCTTCACACTGCTGGTGTGTTAAATTTTTTGACATAGGGTGCAGGCAGATTACGGGCCTCACATAGCTGCTGCCAGGCCCCTAATCTGCCATGGGCCCCTATATACCGCCTCCTCATGCTGCTGCCAAGTCCAGAGTCTGTCATGGTCCCTGTACGGCCTCCCATTGCTGCTGTCTCCATCGCCACACTCTGCTGCCATGTGCCACTTTCAGGTCTCTTCACACTGCTGGTGTGTTAAATTTTTTGACATAGGGTGCAGGCAGATTACGGGCCTCACATAGCTGCTGCCAGGCCCCTAATCTGCCATGGGCCCCTATATACCGCCTCCTCATGCTGCTGCCAAGTCCATAGTCTGTCATGGTCCCTGTACGGCCTCCCATTGCTGCTGTCTCCATCGCCACACTCTGCTGCCATGTGCCACTTTCAGGTCTCTTCACACTGCTGGTGTGTTAAATTTTTTGACATAGGGTGCAGGCAGATTACGGGCCTCACATAGCTGCTGCCAGGCCCCTAATCTGCCATGGGCCCCTATATACCGCCTCCTCATGCTGCTGCCAAGTCCAGAGTCTGTCATGGTCCCTGTACGGCCTCCCATTGCTGCTGTCTCCATCGCCACACTCTGCTGCCATGTGCCACTTTCAGGTCTCTTCACACTGCTGGTGTGTTAAATTTTTTGACATAGGGTGCAGGCAGATTACGGGCCTCACATAGCTGCTGCCAGGCCCCTAATCTGCCATGGGCCCCTATATACCACCTCCTCCTGCTGCTGCCAGGTCCAGAGTCTCTCATGGGTCCCTGTACGGCCTCCCATTGCTGCTGTCTCCATCGCCACACTCTGCTGCCATGTGCCACTTTCAGGTCTCTTCACACTGCTGGTGTGTTAAATTTTTTGACATAGGGTGCTGCAAGATAACGGGCCTCACATAGCTGCTGCCAGGCCCCTAATCAGCCATGGGCCCCTATACCGCCTCCTCCTGCTGCTGCCAGGTCCAGAGTCTCTCATGCCATGTGCCACTTTCAGGTCTCTTCACACTGCTGGTGTGTTTAATTTTTTGACATAGGGTGCAGGCAGATTACGGGCCTCACATAGCTGCTGCCAGGCCCCTAATCTGCCATAGGCCCCTATATACCGCCTCCTCATGCTGCTGCCAGGTCCAGAGTCTCTCATGGGTCCCTGTACGGCCTCCCATTGCTGCTTTCTCCATCGCCACACTCTGCTGCCATGTGCCACTTTCAGGTCTCTTCACACTGCTGGTGTGTTAAATTTTTTGACATAGGGTGCAGGCAGATTACGGGCCTCACATAGCTGCTGCCAGGCCCCTAATCTGCCATGGGCCCCTATATACCGCCTCCTCATGCTGCTGCCAAGTCCATAGTCTGTCATGGTCCCTGTACGGCCTCCCATTGCTGCTGTCTCCATCGCCACACTCTGCTGCCATGTGCCACTTTCAGGTCTCTTCACACTGCTGGTGTGTTAAATTTTTTGACATAGGGTGCAGGCAGATTACGGGCCTCACATAGCTGCTGCCAGGCCCCTAATCTGCCATGGGCCCCTATATACCGCCTCCTCATGCTGCTGCCAAGTCCAGAGTCTGTCATGGTCCCTGTACGGCCTCCCATTGCTGCTGTCTCCATCGCCACACTCTGCTGCCATGTGCCACTTTCAGGTCTCTTCACACTGCTGGTGTGTTAAATTTTTTGACATAGGGTGCAGGCAGATTACGGGCCTCACATAGCTGCTGCCAGGCCCCTAATCTGCCATAGGCCCCTATATACCGCCTCCTCATGCTGCTGCCAAGTCCAGAGTCTGTCATGGTCCCTGTACGGCCTCCCATTGCTGCTGTCTCCATCGCCACACTCTGCTGCCATGTGCCACTTTCAGGTCTCTTCACACTGCTGGTGTGTTAAATTTTTTGACATAGGGTGCAGGCAGATTACGGGCCTCACATAGCTGCTGCCAGGCCCCTAATCTGCCATGGGCCCCTATATACCACCTCCTCCTGCTGCTGCCAGGTCCAGAGTCTCTCATGGGTCCCTGTACGGCCTCCCATTGCTGCTGTCTCCATCGCCACACTCTGCTGCCATGTGCCACTTTCAGGTCTCTTCACACTGCTGGTGTGTTAAATTTTTTGACATAGGGTGCTGCAAGATAACGGGCCTCACATAGCTGCTGCCAGGCCCCTAATCAGCCATGGGCCCCTATACCGCCTCCTCCTGCTGCTGCCAGGTCCAGAGTCTCTCATGCCATGTGCCACTTTCAGGTCTCTTCACACTGCTGGTGTGTTAAATTTTTTGACATAGGGTGCAGGCAGATTACGGGCCTCACATAGCTGCTGCCAGGCCCCTAATCTGCCATGGGCCCCTATATACCGCCTCCTCATGCTGCTGCCAAGTCCAGAGTCTGTCATGGTCCCTGTACGGCCTCCCATTGCTGCTGTCTCCATCGCCACACTCTGCTGCCATGTGCCACTTTCAGGTCTCTTCACACTGCTGGTGTGTTAAATTTTTTGACATAGGGTGCAGGCAGATTACGGGCCTCACATAGCTGCTGCCAGGCCCCTAATCTGCCATAGGCCCCTATATACCGCCTCCTCATGCTGCTGCCAAGTCCAGAGTCTGTCATGGTCCCTGTACGGCCTCCCATTGCTGCTGTCTCCATCGCCACACTCTGCTGCCATGTGCCACTTTCAGGTCTCTTCACACTGCTGGTGTGTTAAATTTTTTGACATAGGGTGCAGGCAGATTACGGGCCTCACATAGCTGCTGCCAGGCCCCTAATCTGCCATGGGCCCCTATATACCACCTCCTCCTGCTGCTGCCAGGTCCAGAGTCTCTCATGGGTCCCTGTACGGCCTCCCATTGCTGCTGTCTCCATCGCCACACTCTGCTGCCATGTGCCACTTTCAGGTCTCTTCACACTGCTGGTGTGTTAAATTTTTTGACATAGGGTGCTGCAAGATAACGGGCCTCACATAGCTGCTGCCAGGCCCCTAATCAGCCATGGGCCCCTATACCGCCTCCTCCTGCTGCTGCCAGGTCCAGAGTCTCTCATGCCATGTGCCACTTTCAGGTCTCTTCACACTGCTGGTGTGTTTAATTTTTTGACATAGGGTGCAGGCAGATTACGGGCCTCACATAGCTGCTGCCAGGCCCCTAATCTGCCATGGGCCCCTATATACCGCCTCCTCATGCTGCTGCCAGGTCCAGAGTCTCTCATGGGTCCCTGTACGGCCTCCCATTGCTGCTTTCTCCATCGCCACACTCTGCCATGTGCCACTTTCAGGTCTCCTCACACACTGCTGGTGTGTTGAATTTTTTGACATAGGGTGCTGGCAGATTACGGGCCTCCCATAGCTGCTGCCAGGCCCCTAATCTGCCATGGGCCCCTATATACCGCCTCCTCATGCTGCTGCCAAGTCCAGAGTCTGTCATGGGTCCCTGTACGGCCTCCCATTGCTGCTGTCTCCATCGCCACACTCTGCCATGTGCCACTTTCAGGTCTCCTCACACACTGCTGGTGTGTAGAATTTTTTGACATAGGGTGCTGGCAGATTACGGGCCTCCCATAGCTGCTGCCAGGCCCCTAATCTGCCATGGGCCCCTATATACCGCCTCCTCATGCTGCTGCCAAGTCCAGAGTCTGTCATGGGTCCCTGTACGGCCTCCCATTGCTGCTGTCTCCATCGCCACACTCTGCCATGTGCCACTTTCAGGTCTCCTCACACTGCTGGTGTGTTGAATTTTTTGACATAGGGTGCTGGCAGATTACGGGCCTCCTATAGCTGCTGCCAGGCCCCTAATCTGCCATGGGCCCCTATATACCGCCTCCTCATGCTGCTGCCAAGTTCAGAGTCTGTCATGGGTCCCTGTACGGCCTCCCATTGCTGCTGTCTCCATCGCCACACTCTGCCATGTGCCACTTTCAGGTCTCCTCACACTGCTGGTGTGTTGAATTTTTTGACATAGGGTGCTGGCAGATTACGGGCCTCCTATAGCTGCTGCCAGGCCCCTAATCTGCCATAAGCCCCTATATACCGCCTCCTCATGCTGCTGCCAAGTCCAGAGTCTGTCATGGGTCCCTGTACGGCCTCCCATTGCTGCTGTCTCCATCGCCACACTCTGCCATGTGCCACTTTCAGGTCTCCTCACACACTGCTGGTGTGTAGAATTTTTTGACATAGGGTGCTGGCAGATTACGGGCCTCCCATAGCTGCTGCCAGGCCCCTAATCTGCCATGGGCCCCTATATACCGCCTCCTCATGCTGCTGCCAAGTCCAGAGTCTGTCATGGGTCCCTGTACGGCCTCCCATTGCTGCTGTCTCCATCGCCACACTCTGCCATGTGCCACTTTCAGGTCTCCTCACACTGCTGGTGTGTTGAATTTTTTGACATAGGGTGCTGGCAGATTACGGGCCTCCTATAGCTGCTGCCAGGCCCCTAATCTGCCATGGGCCCCTATATACCGCCTCCTCATGCTGCTGCCAAGTTCAGAGTCTGTCATGGGTCCCTGTACGGCCTCCCATTGCTGCTGTCTCCATCGCCACACTCTGCCATGTGCCACTTTCAGGTCTCCTCACACTGCTGGTGTGTTGAATTTTTTGACATAGGGTGCTGGCAGATTACGGGCCTCCTATAGCTGCTGCCAGGCCCCTAATCTGCCATAAGCCCCTATATACCGCCTCCTCATGCTGCTGCCAAGTCCAGAGTCTGTCATGGGTCCCTGTACGGCCTCCCATTGCTGCTGTCTCCATCGCCACACTCTGCCATGTGCCACTTTCAGGTCTCCTCACACACTGCTGGTGTGTTGAATTTTTTGACATAGGGTGCTGGCAGATTACGGGCCTCCTATAGCTGCTGCCAGGCCCCTAATCTGCCGTAGGCCCCTATATACCGCCTCCTCATGCTGCTGCCAGGTCCAGAGTCTCTCATGGGTCCCTGTACGGCCTCCCATTGCTGCTGTCTCCATCGCCACACTCTGCCATGTGCCACTTTCAGGTCTCCTCACACTGCTGGTGTGTTCCATTTTTTGTCATAGGGTGCTGGCAGATTATGGGCCTCCCATAACTGCTGCCAGGCCCCTAATCTGCCATGGGCCCCTATACCGACTCCTCATGCTGTGACGTTGCAACAAGGTGGAATTCAACCCTACATATGTTAGACCGCCTTTACGAACAGCAAAAGGCCATCACAGATTTCCTGATGTTAAAAGCAGATAAAGGTACTCCCTGTGTAACTTAGATGTCAGCCATTGGCAGCTCATGCGTGACACCTGCGCTTGCTCAGGCCCTTTGAGGAGGCCACGCTATTCGTGAGTCGGCAGGACTATGGGATGAACGACGTCATTCCTCTGTTGCACGTCCTGGAACAAATGCTGTTAACAATGGCTGGTCAGGGTGCGGTAGACGTGGCGCACAGATCTCAACGCCACATGGCCCCTGTGGGGGCAGGACTGGAAGAAGAGGAGGAGGTAGAGGAGGACATTGGTGCTCAGGAATTATTGAGTGAAATGGGTGGTTTTTCCACTCAGCGGACAGGAGTGGAGGAGCAGGAGCATCTGGTAGAGGAGGAGGAAGAGGAGACAGAGGACCTAGACGCACCGTGGCAGTATGCTGTGGAGATGGAGGCAGGGAGTCCCTCGCATTCCTTGGCACAAATGGCCCATAGCATGCTCGGTTGCTTGCGTAGCGACAGCCGAATAATAACCATCAGACAGAGGGATGACTTTTGGCTGTCCACCTTGTTGGACCCTCGCTACCGTTCAAAAATGGTGGCCTTTTTCACACCTGCTGAGAGGGAGGCCAAAATAACGTACTATAAAAAACACCTATGTAGTCAGCTGGTCTCTGCCTGTCTGCGCCAACGTCCATCCTCAGACACTGTGGGCCCTGTGCGCTCGTGTTCCGCTGCCATGGCAGCAGGGGAGGGGTGGGGTGGTAGGAGCAGTGGCAGCTCCACCAGCAGCGGCTGCCTCAGTCTGCAGTCGATGATGAGTAGCTTTCTTCACCAGCGCAGTGAGGAAACTACTAACCAGCCGCAGCAGCAGCAGCAGCATCAGGTGGACCTGGAGCAGGACCTCAAACAACAGGCTTAGGCCTACTTGGACAGCACCCTGCCAACCGAGGTAGACAATCCCCTTGACTACTGGGCAACGAAACTTGACCTTTGGCCCCAACTAGCTGAATTTGCCCTTGAAAGGCTGTCATGCCCGGCCAGTAGCGTGGCATCGGAGCGCGTGTTTAGTGCGGCAGGAGGTATTGCAACTCCGCGGAGGACACGACTGTCCACCCAAAGTGTGGAGAGACTCACGTTTGTGAAAATGAATCAGGCGTGGATTAGTCTGGATTTCAAACCACCAGTTCCTGACACAACTGACTAAATCCGCCATGAATCATGCCCCAAACATGTGCCACTTTCAGGTCTCCTCACACTGCTGGTGTGTTCCATTTTTTGTCATAGGGTGCTGGCAGATTACGGGCCTCCCATAGCTGCTGCCAGGCCCCTAATCTGCCATGGGCCCCTATACCGCCTCCTCATGCTGCTGCCAAGTCCAGAGTCTCTCATGGGTCCCTGTACGGCCTCCCATTGCTGCTGCCTCCATCGCCACACTCTGCCATGTGCCACTTTCAGGTCTCCTCACACTGCTGGTGTGTTCCATTTTTTGTCATAGGGTGCTGGCAGATTACGGGCCTCCCATAGCTGCTGCCAGGCCCCTAATCTGCCATGGGCCCCTATACCGCCTCCTCATGCTGCTGCCAGGTCCAGAGTCTCTCATGGGTCCCTGTACGGCCTCCCATTGCTGCTGTCTCCATCGCCACACTCTGCCATGTGCCACTTTCAGGTCTCCTCACACTGCTGGTGGGTTCCATTTTTTGTCATAGGGTGCTGGCAGATTACGGGCCTCCCATAGCTGCTGCCAGGCCCGTAATCTGCCATGGGCCCCCGTACCGACTCCTCATGCTGCTGCCAGGCCCGTAATCTGTCATGGGCCACTGTTGTCGCTTGTTGGCATATTCCGCTCGTTCAGATGCTCCTTCTCCTGCTACTCCTCTTCACGGATTCCGTCAGCAGTCTTTCTTGGAATCCGTTTCCAAGAGACAACAGTTTGCGAGCACGCACCCGACGGTGCAGAAGCTGAACGTCCTCCTGTCCAAGTTGCTGCTGCCAGGCTCGTAATCTGTCATGCGCCCCTGTACCGCCTCCTCATGCTGCTGCCAGGTCCAGAGTGTGTCATGGGCCCTCGTACCGACTCCTCATGCTGCTGCCAGGCCCGTAATCTGTCATGGGCCCCTGTACCGCCTCCCCATGCTGCTGCCAGGTCCAGAGTGTGTCATGGGTCCCTGTACGGCCTCCCATTGCTGCTGCCAGGCCCGTAATCTGCCATGGGCCCCTGTACCGACTCCTCATGCTGCTGCCAGGCCCGTAATCTGTCATGGGCCCCTGTACCGCCTCCTCATGCTGCTGCCAGGTCCAGAGTGTGTCATGGGTCCCTGTACGGCCTCCCATTGCTGCTGTCTCTATCGCCACACTCTGCCATGTGCCACTTTCAGGTCTCCTCACACTGCTGGTGGTTTCCATTTTTGTCATAGGGTGCTGTATGGCCTCCCATTGCTGCTGCCTCCACCGCCACACTGTGGCTCCACACTCTGGTTTTGGCCCCGTGACTGCCCAAATGAGTGAAGTGTGCGGTGATTCTAAGATCGACGGCACTCATCTGCATGTCATACTGACTGACAGTATTATTTCTCTTCCCCAGCAGACTCCAAGGGCATTTAAATTAAAGGTACAGTGTTCTGCACTAATATTAAGTCTCTCTGAAGCCTAGAAACACCCTTTTTTAAGTTAAATTCACAGCGAATTTATTCGACTCGAATCGAATATTGTCCACGAATTCGCCGAATCAGTCGAATCGAATTTTTCATTTCTTCGCTCATCTCTAATTATGGCTTACAGCTCATGAAGACCCCAAATCCACAATCTCAGAAAATTAGAATATTACATGCAATCAATAAAACAAGGATTGAACAATATCAGACCTCTGAAAAGTATAAGCATGCATATGTACTCAGTACTTGGTTTGGGCCCCTTTTGCAGCAATTACTGCCTCAATGCGGCGTGGCATGGAAGCTATCAGCCTGTGGCACTGCTGAGGTGTTATGGAAGACCAGGATGCTTCAATAGCGGCCTTCAGCTCTTCTGCATTGTTCGGTCTCATGTCTCTCATCTTTCTCTTGGCAATGCCCCATAGATTCTCTATGGGGTTCAGGTCAGGCGAGTTTGCTGGCCAATCAAGCACCGTAATCCCATGGTCATTGAACCAGGTTTTGGTGCTTTTGGCAGTGTGGGCAGGTGCCAAGTCCTGCTGGAAAATGAAGTCAGCATCCCATAAAGCTCGTATGAGGAAGGAAGCATGAACTGCTCCAAAATCACAAGGTAGAAGGCTGCGTTGACCCTGGACTTAATAAAGCACAGTGGACCAACACCAGCAGATGACATGGCTCCCCAAATCAACACAGACTAGGGAAACTTCACACTGGACTTCAAGCATTTTGCAGTGTGTGCCTCTCCATTCTTCCTCCATACTCTGGGCCTTTGGTTTCCAAATGAGATGCAAAAGTTGCTCTCATCAGAAAAGAGGACTTTGGACCACTGAGCAACAGACAAGGTAAGACACTTCTGCCGTTGTTTGTGGTTCAGGAGCGGCTTGACAAGAGGAATACAACATTTGAAGCCCATGTCCAGGATCTGTCTGTGTGTGGTAGCTCTTGATGCACTGACTCCAGCCTCAGTCCACTCCTTGTGAAAGTCCCCAACACTTTTGAATGGCCTTTTCCTGACAATCCTCTCCAGGCTGTGGTCATCCCTGCTGCTTGTGCACCTTTTTCTTCCACACTTTTCCCTTCCACATAACTTTCTATTAATGTGCTTTGATACAGCACTTTGGGAACATCCAACTTCTTTTGCAATTACCTTTTGAGGCTTTCCCTCCTTATGGAGGGTGTCAATGATGGTTTTCTGCACAACTGTCAGGTCAGCAGTCTTTTCCATGATTGTGATTCCTACTGAACCAGACTGATAGACTATTTAAAGGCTCAGGAACCCTTTGCAGGTGTTATGGCTTAATTAGCTGATTAGAGTGGGACACTTTGAGCCTAGAATATTGCACCTTTTTACAATATTCTAATTTTCTGAGATTTTGAATTTGGGGTTTTCATGAGCTGTAAGCCATAATCATCACAATTATGACAAATCACTGCTTGAACTATCTTGCTTTGCATGTAATGAGTCTATCTCATATATTAGTTTCACCTTTTAAGTTGCATTACTGAAATAAATAAACTTTTGCACGATATTCTAATTTTTCGAGTTTCACCTGTATATTAAAAATTAGCTTGGTCTAAATCAAAAACGTAACACAGAATTTCATGGCAGTCAGTGTGAAACCTCATATTAATGGATCAAAATAGAGAACATCGAACACTGGAATGATGATGTACCTTGTCTTAATGATCAACTGGCAACAATGTTATCAATTTTGTATCTTTCCAATTAAACTGAAGAAATATGTGTTTTTCTGATAAGCACACAACTACTCTACTAACCAGGACTAGGCACATCTGCTCCAGAAGCATCTCCAGCCCAACAACTTGTGTTGGATACAAGGATACTCCTTGTAGGAGAAGATCTGTTGTATTTTGGATTCCTTATCACAAGATGGCGTGCGCTATGTTTTGGTTTGATATGAGTATGGGGTGATCTCATGGTGGAACGGGGCAGTACCCCCTTCCTTGCTGTCTACTTTGGGATGTTGGTCAGTAGTTGTTTTTCCCCCTTCCAAAGTTTGGATTGGTGGTGGGGAGGTTCACCGCAGTCCCGCCATTCAGTGTGCATGCATGGGATATCGGCCAGCGTTTTGTGGCTACTGGGAATGCGTGGCCGATTATCAGTTACTCACAACTGCACCCCTTGAACCCCTGAAGAAGCTATAGTGTGAAATGCTTTGGGATCTGGCACCCCCTCTTACAGAACGACATACTTATTTGCTATATAGTACCATACTGTATTATAAGTCTACTAAAGAGGGGAAGTGCATTTTGGGAGTTGTGACACTAATGACAAATATGAGGTTCTGCTCTTTTAGTTTGTCTTGATCTTACTATTTTTAGGGGAGTGCTTTGCCCCATCAATTTTAGTTAATTGAACAATAAGAGTTGTTGATTTTATTTTAAAGAGTGGCTGTCTCTGTCTTTGAGAGAAGGTATCAGCACCGTCAAAATCCTAATTCTTCCTTGTTCCCTTTTTTGACTGATTTTTCATGAACACGGATGTGGTCACTGAACTTACCAACTTGACCTATTATTATTATTTTCTATTGACCCTCACACTGACAGATACCCACACAGCATAATGCTGCATTTGACCATGTGAGCTAGTGTGGATAATTTACTGATTGGCTTTTAGGATTCAAGTTTACATCAGATAATCAAATTAGGCTATATTAAAAACTAGCTCGGTCTAAATAAAAAATGTAACACAGAAGGTCAAGGCAGTCAGTGTGAAACCTCATATTAATGGATCAAAATAAATAACATCAAACACTGGAATGATGATGTACCTTGTCCTAATGACTGGCAACAATGTTATCAATTTTATATATTTCCAATGAGAATGAAGAAATATGTGTTTTCCGATAAGCACACAATTACTCTACTAACCAGGACCAGGCACATCTGCTCCAGAGGCATCTCCAGCCCAACGACTGGTGTTGGATACAAATGCAGAGCTGGAAATGTACTGTTTGGGAGGTCCATCATAGTCCACAAGTTCATAATACCCAGGGCCTGGAAAACTTGGTGTCTTGGGAACTGGTACCGCGGTGGCTGAGAAACAGAGGTAATGTTTCCTCCTGAAACACAGCAAAGTTGTTGTTAGAACTGGTCAGTATGAAAACCTTTCTATGAGAAATATAATTGACGATATAATAAAAATTATGATCAATATAATGAAGAAAATTGTATTCTGTTCTCTTAAATAATATTTTAGGTATCATTTTTTTACCACAGCTATTGGGAATACATATACTTTTTTCTGAATTGCTTAAAGCTCATTGTTTTGTTAAATAAGATGCTTCTTTGCAGCTTCCACACTTCTCAACAGACTCAAAACCAATATATTATCACCCACAGAAATTCATTGTTTCAATACTACTAAACTATAGCTGAAGATTTTATAGGAAATAGATACTGTCATTGCAGTTATGTTATGCTTTCACTGTCTCTCATGCCTTATAAATGCATGCACACCTAAAGGTTATTTTTCTTTCACCTTTCTTTTATAAATTTTTGCAGATGTCAGTGATAAGACCAATCAAAGGTGTCAGCTCCACCAATCAAACCCTGTGCTTTTAATATGGTTATGCGATAACTTGCTTTGTTTCAGCACCCAGTATAGCTATGCCTCCATATGTGCCTGTGGACAATCATTTAAACAGCAGAAGGATGAGTGGGTAACCACACTGCACTACCTAAAATTGAGCAAGCTTTCTTGTGTCAAAGTGGTGACAGTTCCTGTGGGAAAATCTTTTTTCTGTGATACCTGATCATTTCAAGATTCCAGTGGGTGAACATGGTGGCATCCATTCAAGGCTGAAAAATCAGTTTTACATAGACCTCTTTAAAATACTCCATGGTATTAGCAATAGTAGAAGGTGGATCGATCAAAAATGTTTAGCATGTTGAAAACTGAGATGAAATCTCAGAGGAATGAAGTGGGCTTACTGTCGTCAGTAGAAAGAAACAAAAGGTACAGAACATGAGCCTAAGGTGACAAATAACTGAATCTTAGGCTGAACACTGCTACAACATACTGCTGACACAGTAGGTCAGTTTTACTGTTCTAAATATGATTACTCTTAAAGTCATTCCTATACAACAAAATAGGTGTACAGTAACAAACTGCCTAGAGGGGACATATTGTTGACCTCGGAAATATCTATTTGGGCTTTACTGAATAGCAAACCTTTTACTAAACAATCCGTTATAACTGTTGAAAGTTCCTAATCTTGCAATGATTTTGTTAAGCAGTTATTTCCGTGCCACCATTGTCAGCAATCCAAATGTAAAAGTATCTAAACATTTGTAGAGAGGAGAGGAGATCATAAGGTTTGTTTGTTTAGTTAATCTTATTTTGGCATTGTACATGTGCCACTACTTACATTGTAGTAGATTGTAGGCTGTGGCATGCTTAAATAACTGCAACTGAATAAGAAAGTTTTGTAATTATAATATTGGACAAGAAAATGATTAACATACCCAGAAGAAGGTACATGCACAAACCACCTTTAGCAGCTCCTTAGTTCTAGAAATTACTCTAGAGCAGCAATGGGTGTTTACATAAATGTCTACAGCTTTATATCATCTCTATGGCTTCTGTTAGAGAGTAAATGTATCCATAGTCATAAGTTGACCATTACTGCATTTTAATAAGACTGGGTGATCAGTTGTCTGTAAGAAGTATCAGATCATTGCAGATATCTCTGGACAAGGCCTACTTAATGGTTCCAATGTAATACAAAATTGTTCTTCCATTTAAAGATTTTCCCCACAGTAGATTTCTGCCACTTGATGCCCTAAGTCTGATGGCCAGCATCATTCAATCCATTTCTTATGAATCCTGGCTGTCTAGGACCTGATCGGGCCTGTGACAGTGAAAGGAGCTGCCTTAATTTGTGTTCATTTCTATCTGCCTAGAGTTCAGCTTTAAGTGTTTTCCAGTTGAATACCAGGCAGATATAAAAACACCAGTGAATCCAGCAAAGGATTCATTTAAAAAATAATTAAAGCTGAAGTTTAGTATATGTTTTTAGGATACAGTACCAAACTCATTAGGCATTTGTAAGGGTGTGTATCCCATTTTCCACAAGCAGATGCTTCTGTTAAAAATAGTCCTTGCCTCTTTCAGAGCCACCAGATACTGCCTACCTATTAAAGTTTAACATCAGCCTCTGCTATTGAGAACACTTGCACCACTCGCCTGCCCCTTCAGCTTTCTCTGTCATTCACAAAACTTGCATTACTACTCTTCCTCTATGTATTGCATTCTGTGTATGGGCAGTGGGGATCCTGTCATTCAACTGCTCCTCCTCAAGTCTCAAAATGCAATACATTGTGGTAGAATAGTAATAAGTGCAATATGAAAGGTGGACGGGGCAGCAGGAGGCAAGTGCAACTTTTCTCAGCAGCAGCAGCTGCTGTTAACCTTCACAGCCCAGGAGTTCAGCCTCTCAAGGCAATATTTGGCAGCTTTAAAGCAGACATTATAGGGAAGATTTTTTCCAGAAGCAGCTCCCAGTAAAATATATATGCCAACTTCAGCTTTGAAGTAAATCTAAACCCAATCACTAAAATCACATAAGTTTTAAAATATTAATGGAATTCAAAAAGGTGCTTTTAGTCTATTTAGTCCTTTCGCTTTCACCATTGTAAGGTTAATATCAGAAGCTGCAAGGGTTTTACACATATTGTAGCAACCAGGAATTAGTGTAAATTTCACAAGCCAACTGTTGGCTTTCAGATGGAAGTGATTTCTTACACTGATCTATGGAACAGCCGCCCACCATGTTTCCCAGGCTGCACTGTCCCAGCTGCATACCCAAAACTGACAGGGCAGGTGTCGCTGGGTAGAGAAGAGGGTGACCAGTGATTTTCCATTCCCTGATCTCCCCTAGCTAGTAAGAACCCATACGTGACGAGGATTATGCCACTTCTGGTTTTAGGTGTCACTTTCACTGGCTGCTGTGGCCGGGGAAGATTCAAATGAAGTACGATCTGTGTTCCATTAGCTTTAGGGGAGGACTGGGGAGGCTGATTTTAACCTTACAACAGGCAGCACAGTGGCTAAATGGTTAGCACTTCTGCCTGGCAGTACTAGGGTTGTTGGTTCAAATCCCAACCATGGCACCTCCTGCCTGGAGTTTGCATGTTGTCCCTGTGCCTGCGTGGGTTTCCTCCGGGTACTCCGGTTTCCTCCCACACTCCAAAGGCATGCTGGTAGGTTAATTGGATCCTGTCTAAATTGGCCCTTGTATAGGAATGTGAGTTAGGGACCTTAGATTGTACGCCCCTTGAGGGTTAGGGACTGATGTGAATGTACAATATATATGTAAAGCGCTGCGTAAATTGATGGCGCTATATAAGTACCTGAAATAAAATAAAATTAAATAATCTAATAGACCCCTGATGTATCAGTAAAGAAAACCTGTCACAGCAAAATGCTCATAGGCGGCTTGTCAAAAAAAAGTTTAAAAAAATAAAGTTACACCAAAGCACAAAAACCCTCCCCCCAAAAATGTAAATCATCTCCCTATATACACAAACACACATGTTGGGGGTGACTATGTCCAAAACTGTTGCCTGTACTATACATTACTCACCTGTACTACACATGTGCCATGAGCGAGAGCAATAATTCTGGGGAAATTTATGGTTAACTGTGAACGTATGACCTATATAAGATTTTAGAGCATTGCCTATAGGCAAAATGGAGTTTTGTCTCCTTTTCATGAGTGCCTGCAATTTTAAGATTTTACAGGTTTGGTATTGATTTACTGGATGTAAGCTCATCTTTTATATTTTACCAAATACATGGGCAATATATTGTGTTTGTGTGTACTAAATTAACATATTTTTTACTGAACATACAGTATGCTTTTGATAAACATGTGAACTAATGTCATGTGATATAAAAAAATCTAACCATCACTTTTCTGTCCCACCTGTATGTATTATTTCTGTGTTGTATTGAACAGCATCAGGTTACTATTGTTTTGATGTATGCTGACATATAGTGGTGGGTTTGGTCTACTATATCTTGCTTACTTGATTGTTTTCTTCATCTGCCATTCCCACCTGTTTAATGTTAGTTTGATCAGTTCAAGCTAGACTCGCTGGGATGATTTACTAAAATTGGAGAGTGCAAAATCTGGTGTAGCTCTGATTGCACAAATCAGTTTCCAGGGTTTTTTTTGTCAAAGCTTAATTGAACAAGCTGCAGTTAGAAGCTGATTGGCTACCTTGCAAAGGTGCACCAGATTGTGCACTCTCCAGCTTTAGTTAAACAACCACTCTGTGTTTCTTTCATGGTCCCTTAGTGTTAGTTCCTTGGAGAGACAGGGCTTAGGAAAGTCATTGTCTTCTTACACTTCAATGTCTGGAAAAACATCATCTGTGCTGCAATTAACTGAAGTAAATTTGTGATGAATTAAACTTCTATTTTTGAATAAAGAATTAAGCTGTCTGTGGATGGTGCAAAGTCAGCAGGTGACCATACTATCCAGACAGACTGGGTCTAAGAAAGTATGGCAATGTATAGAAGAGCATTTGAAATAAAACTACCATTTTATTTTCCAGGGACCATACTTTAGGAAAATGTACTGTATAATGTTTGGACTGTTTAACTAATCTTCCGGCCTAAAATGTGCATTTTAACAAGTGTGCAATAGATGCAAAAATGGCTCTGGCAGTGAAAGAGGTAAATATGCATCTTGTAATAAAAGCATGTCTGGGAATCCTTCCTTGAAAGTCCCTATTCAGGCACTTCTTATTATGGAGTGACAACTGTCTTCTAGTTGTGCACTTGTTACCCTGTCATGTGGGCCCCTGATGGGGACAAGTCCACCACTGTCACCTTCCAGAAGCTGATCCAGAACAATTACATGCAGTCAATGCTGGAGCAAGTGCACATGGAAAAGACGTGGCTGAACAAAGCGAGAGAAGATCAGCAGCACAAAAAGATACAAAAAAAAGATTTAAAAAGTGAAAAATTTATTTTATTTTAAGAAATAGTTACATAGTTAGTCTGGCTGAAAAAAGACAAAAGTCCATCCAGTTCAACCATAACAAAAAAAAAAGTTATAATCTTACACCCACAGTTGATCCAAAGGAAGGCAAAAAAAAACCCAGCAAAGCATGATCCAATTTGAGAGACAGGGGCGGACTGACAACTCGTGGGACCCCGGGCAATAGGGGATCATGGGGCCCCTGTGTCATTGCCCAAACTCAAAAAGGCCTATGAAAAAGGTACCAGGGGCATGTCATGGGGCCCCCTACTGACCCTGGGCTCTCGGGCAGTGCCCGAGTTTCCAAATGGTCAGTCCGCCCCTGTACAGAGAACATACTGAAATGAGGAGAGTGTAGATTGGTTACTTTGCAATGCTCCTACATTGTCCAGTCACAGACTAGGGTAAGTCTTTCCTCAAGCTGTATTACTCAACTGCAGTGAGCCTTCACAGACATATCAATAAGTGTAGAACCCAGCTGTTCTGTCTTATAGGGGTGCCTGTGTCATATATTGCTTTCAGAGAATTACAAATCTTTTGGAAGGTAAGGTAGTTAACATATATGTTAATTCAAATGTGCATTTAGTTGTTAACATTAAATTCAACTTTAGGAATTAAACCAGTAGTTAACTCTCTATTTGAACTTGTACCTACACGTAAGCTTACAGTCAGGCTTACCTGTAGGTACAATGAACATCTCCTAAACGTGCATCCTTTGCAAAATACAGTGCCTTGAAAAAGTATTCATACCCCTTGAAATGTCCACATTTTGTCATGTTACAACCAAAAACATAAATGTATTTTATTGAGATTTTATGTGATGGACCAACACAAAGTGGCACATAATTGTGTAGTGGAAGGAAAATGATAAATTGTTTATAAAGTGTTATAAAGTGTTTTACAAATAAATATCAAGTGTGACGTGCATTTGTATTCAGCCTCCGAGTCAATACTTTGTAAAACCACCTTTGGCTGCAATTACAGCTGCAAGTCATTTTGGGGATGTCTACCAGCTTTGCACATCTAGAAAGTGAAATTGTTGCCCATTCTACTTGGCAAAATAGCTCAAGCTCTGTCAGATTGGATGGAGAGTGCCTGTGAATAGCAATTTTCAAGTCTTGCCACAGATTCTCAATTAGATTAAGGTCTGCACTTTGACTGGGCCATTCTTGCACATCAATATGCTTTGATCTAAACCATTCTATTGTAGCTCTCGCTGTATGTTTAGGGTTGTTGTCCTGCTGGAAGGTGAAAATCTGCCCCAGTCTCAAGCTTTTTGCAGACTCTAACAGATTTTCTTCTAAGATTGCCCTGTATTTGGCTCCATCCATCTTCCCATCAACTCTGACAAGCTTCCCTGGTCCTGCTAAAGAAAAGCATTCCCAAAACATGATGCTGCCACCATCATGTTTCAGAATGAGGATGGTGTGTTCAGGGTGATGTGCAGTTAGTTTTCCGCCACACATAGTGTTTTGCTTTTAGGCCAAACAGTTCAATTTTGGTCTCATCTGACCAGAGCACCTTTTTCCACATGTTTGCTGTGTCCCCCACATGGCTTCTCATAAACTACAAACAAAACTTCTTATGACTTTCGGTCAACAATGGCTTTCTTCTTGCCACTCTTCCATGAGGGCCAGATTTGTGGAGTGCACAACTAATAGTTGTCCTGTGGACAGATTCTCCCACCTGAGCTGTGGATCTCTGCAGCTCCTCCAGAGTTACCATGGGCCTCTTGGCCGTCTCTCTGATTAATGCTCTCTTTTTCCCGGCCTGTCAGTTTAGGTGGTTGGTCATGTTTTGGTAGGTTTGCAGTTGTGCCATGCTTATTTTCAGATGATGGATTGAACAGTGCTCTGTGAGATGTTCAAATCTTGTGATTCTTTTTTATAACCTAATCCTGCTTTAAACTTATCCAGAACTTTATTCCTGACCTGTCTGGTGTTTTCCTTGGCCTTCATGATGCTGTTTGTTTACTAATGTTCTCCAACAAACCTGAGATTAAATTACACACAGGTGACTTCTGACGGTGATTGATTCCACTAGACTTTAGTTAGGGGTATCAGAATAAAGGAGGCTGCATACAATTATGTTCCATTTTGTGTTAATCTATCACATAAAATCCCCCAAAAAATACATTTACGTTTTTGATTGTAACATGACAAAATGTGGAAAATTTCAAGGAGTATGAATACCTTTTTCAAGGCACTGTATTCACGTTGGCATGAGCCGATGACGCCACCTTCACTGTGCCGTGGAATGCGGAGCGCTGTGCCACTTCTGCATGCATGAGCAGCAATAATGTCGTTGAGGCCCAGCTATTTAAACGGTGAGAGCCTGTGATCCTGGAAGGAAGAGCGGGTGAAGATGAAAGCCCCAGCATCGGTGACAGAATGTCACTGGAGGACTTCATTTGAAAAATAAGTTTGTCATAATGTGCTAGTATGCGGTGTCCAGATTTTTTTAATTGGCCAGTTCACTACTTCTTTAAATATAAAAGTACCACTAGGTGAGCCAGAAATAATTTTCTAAAAAGATATACTAAGGTAAGAGTTCATTCGCTAAAGACATACTGCCAACACTCAGTGGAAGCAATTTCTTTGTTGAATGAACGTGGAATGTTTATTTCATGCAGTGGGGCGGTAACATATTTTATTTCTAGTGTTTATTTCATTCTCATTACATTTTCTTGAATTTTTGATTTCCTGTTTTCATTTGCCCACAGTTAGTTCGTCACAGAATAAAGTGAAAATGTGCTCTAGATTTGCATTCTGAGGTAGACATGAAGTTCTCATGTGGCCTTTAGGTCCACTCAATAGGCTCCTGCCTCCACTACTTCCTTTCATTCTTCTTTGCTCTTTCATTCCTAGGTTGCAGTATAGAGTTCACTGTACAGAACATTCTACCAAAATTGTCAGAGCATTACAGCAGAGAAGAAGACAACCTCTAGGACATAGGTATTCAACCTTTTGAGGAGTTAGGGCCACTTAAGTTATTTGATTACTAGTCATGGGCCACAATGAAATGGTTTTAAAATTTTGAATTTTTTATTTTGAATAGCAGTCGCTGAATGCTGGTGGGAGGGAGTGAAGGAGAAACTGGCCTTCAGCAGTTGCAGGGGGAAAACGGAGAGGTTCAATTCCTGTATATGCTGCCCCCCCAATCCAAGTGTAAAACAGAATGTGACAGGGAGGCCACACGGGCCTCCTAGAGCATGGGGTGGGGTTGCAATTGCAACCCCTGACACTACACCACTAATGTCTCAACTATGGGGTTTTATTACCCCCCAAACCGCAAATGTAAAGGATTCCTTACTGTCCTAAGCCCACTATAAGGCTGCTTTCTCACTGATATGCTGTGGTTTACCCACACCGCGGGTGCAGCACAGTGCATTGTGGCTTTCCTGCGGGTTTGCTGCTCTTTGCAAGAGACTTCTATAATAACTTGTGGATGTGGTGCACTTTTCTGAAAGTGCACCAAAACTCTTGAATTCAGTTTGAGGTGGAGGGCTGTGAGGGCCACATGGCCCATGGGCCACAGGTTGAGAACCTCTGCTCTAGGGCATGATCTGAAATAAGATTTTCACAGTACCTCAAGGTAAGAACCACCCTGCTTACATGAAATGATAACACAGGCAGCCATGGAGGAGACACATATACTCTATAAGTTATAGGGGGTGATCAGTGGTATCAAAGAGAAGATGCAGTTGATGATTTTGGTGCACTGATATGCAGTGAGAATGGGAATATCCTCATCCCTACATAATAACATAACCAATGATATATTTGTAGCACTCTCCTAGAACAAGATGCCGGTATTTTTAGTTTTTGGCTCCTTCTGCAATCAAGGGAGCAGTGATTGTTCAGGCAAGCCTGTTCGGGGTTTCACAGACTGTGAGTTTGATTGCTTCCCCTTGCCTCTAGAAGATGTTTCTAGATTTTAGGGAAGGAGAGTTCAAATAATCAGCCTAAATTTTGATCTGGGGAGGTGTGCCCAGATGGTGACTGGGAAGCTGATAAAGAGTCTGGAGTCCTAGAGAGAGGGTATTTGGGAGAGAACCAATTAAAATCAGTGGGTCCTATGAAGGTAGTGCAATATATTGCATGGCTGCAGCCAGTCACACCAGTACTTGAGGAAAGAGTAGTTAGATTCTGAAAATACAGCTTTCTGATAACTCACGGAAAAACAGTCTTCTTTCCTATTTCAGGGCATCCAAATGGGTCATAGCTGGCTGGTCCTGGGTTATTCAAGGCCATATTCAAAACATCCCGAGTAGTCTTTGACTTGAAGCATGACACCAGAACCTTAGGAGATTCTTTAGTTAGCGAATCATTGACTGTATAGTGACCTAAAACAACATAATGTTCATTTATTTAGGGTTTACTCTAGGAATGTTAAGCAACCTGTTCTTTTGTGTCTTTTGGGTTTGCCCACTTTTTTTTAAATCATAACTTTGCAGAATTCAGGGCTTTGTAACTTTCCTACTAATTTCAGTGAAACTGTACTTATTTATTATGTTTGCTATGCTTTCATTGCTAAAGCCGTAGATATACAATTAGTTTAGAAGGATTGTATTAGTATTAAGCAAACAGCCACATAATGATGACTTGTAATGTCTAGAATGGACTTCCTACTAAAAGCATCCAATATAACCAGATTTGTCAGCATGTCCTAAAAAAAGAATCACTAACCCTACCTGACCCTATTCAATTCTTGAAAACCAATATATACAGAAATCATATTTATTTAAGGCAGACTTTCCTCCGTACAATCACGAACAAAGTAAAGCCAAAAGGTTGTTGGAAAAGGTTGTTAAAAGACCAAAACTGTTCACTTGCAAGAGAATTTGCACTTTGAATCATAATTTTCCCACAGCTTACTGAATGAGGTGAAGTGTTGCTGACTTTCGACATCCAATCACATTAAAGAAAAAAATGCCGTTTTTCTATTTTCCTTGCACTTGATTGGGTATTTTCTGCAAAGTGAAATTGTACCACATTCGCTAAGCTCTGTGGAAAATTCTCATGCAAATGCAACTACCCTTGGAAAGTGCAACTTCAGTGCAAAGTGAACTGCCTATTTCCCTTTTATAAATCAACCCTATTTATTATTATTGGCAGTCGTTTATTTCCAAGAATGTTGCTCCCTCTTCAGCATTCTCTCCTCAGCAGCCATTTTAAGAAAGTACTAATTATTTTTCTCTCTATAGTTCCTAGACTACTTACCCACTGCCAGCAACAATGAGCAATAATATTCGCGCATGAACATTTAGACCACTAACCACAAACTGTCAGAGAAAAGAAAAAAAAAGCTTTGCCTGGGGATGTAAAAAGAAATGTCATGATATCTTGCTGTGCAAGAAACTGAGATTTTGATTCCACTACCCAGTTTCTATAGGCAATGGTGAAGTAGCCTTTACTTCCCTGGTGCACCCTGGGAAGGCAACATCACCATTGCCTATAGAAACTGGTTAGTGGAATCAAAATCTCAGTTTCTTCTGTCAACAAAACTGCTTTTTTAGCTATTGTACACTTCCTGCAATGCATGGCAGTGTACACCTCAGTTTATTATGCAACCAAGGATGATGTAACACCTATGCGCATGTGCAGGAGTTACACCATTAGTGGCTGCCTCATAGCAGACATGGAGGACACCATACCCAGAAGAAGACAGAGAGACAGGGGAGATTGTTGGAGGGGGCAGTTTGATAGGTACGTGTGTCATAATGTGCAAGTAAGCTTAAGTTCTGCTTTAAGGGTTAGTTTAAGTGTTAGGATCAGGTTAGGAGCTCATGTGGGTGAGTGTTGTTTCCTGTGCTTGACTTGCGTTTGAAATACACATGAAATGCAGGTGAGCAAATTTCCATTGACTTTAACCTCTTCGTGCTGGCCGTGTGCAAATGTGCGGCCTGCCAGCGTCTGGGTCTTGACGCCGAGCGGCCACACATTTAGAAAAACATATGTGCTGAGAGTGCGCGCTCCCAGCACATATGTCCGGTGCTCATGGAAAGGTCCCGATCTCCTCTTTCGATCGGGACCTTTCCCAATCATGTGACCGCTGTGATGGCACATCACAGCAGTCACATGACCCTAAAACCCAGCCCCGACTCCCGGCTTCTGAAACCCTTAAAGGGCTGGGAGGAGCCAGTGCCAAGGGTTTATTTAAGTAGTACACATGGCAGTTCAGAGGTGGTGTTTGACCTGCTTTGAGTTGCACCGTGTTTCTTTGGATCCAGCAAGTCCTATTGAGGTATATTTGAACTGCAGGTAAAGCAAGACAAATTCAGCCTTTTCCTGTCAAACACTGTATTTGAATAGCAAACCCATTGTTTGAAAAGAATGCTTGTCAACATGAAGCTGCTACAGGGTGTTAAGTGTCTAGGTAGAGAGAGGGTTAAAGTTGAACACCAGAGATGTAAAAATGCCAAAATGTTAAAAATCAATAAATGTATTTTTAAATGTAGCTAATATAAATACCTGATTATGATTTGATATCAGCCTCTTGTAATCCCCTGTATAACAGCACTCAGGGTGGAAGAGACAGAGGGAACACCTGAGGCCAATCAGGTGCCCTGTTGACAAGGATCATGCTGACAGGAGGACAGAGTTGTTGATGCTGCTCTCTAGCTGTGTTGCCAACTAACGCCTGACCGGCTGCTGTGGCTTTGGTCAACAATGATGGATTGAGCTAATTTATTAGATAGAAAGCTAGGTCTGTGCTACAGTGTGTACAACCCTTTTGAAAAGTAAGATTTTAATCACTATCTCAATGAACACAAGAACAATTTCGAAAATTTTGACAAAACCGATTTTTATAGAACATATATTTAGCTCACTAAATGAAAGTAAGGTTAATAATATAACTTAGATTACAAAATCTCCAGTTTTACTCAAATTATTTGATGAAAAAATGAATACACTCCACAACAAAAACTATTACATTTAGTATTTTGCATGACCTCCGTGATTTGTAAGGACAGCACCAAATCTTCTAGGCATGGAATGAACAAGTTGGCGACATATTGCAACATCTATATTTTTCCATTCTTCAAAAACTACCTCTTTTAGAGCCTGGATGCTGGATGGAGAGTGATGCTCAACTTGTCTCTTCAGAATTCCCCATAGGTGTTGGGTTCAGATCAGGAGACATGCTTGGCCACTGAATCACTTTCACCCTGTTCTTCTTCAGAAATGCAACAGTGGTCTTAGATGTGTGTTTTGGATCATTGCCTGTTGGAAAAGTGCACAACAACCAAGGGCACGGACTGATACAGCAGTACATCTGTGAATTCCTGATACCATGAATTAAATGTATCTCCCTGACACCAGCAGCACTCATGCAGCCCCACAGAAGGACACTGTCACCTCCATGTTTCACTGTAGGAACCATGCATTTTTCTTTGTACGCCTCTCCTTTGTGACGCCATACAGTTTTGAAGCCATCAGTTCCAAAAACATTTATCTTGGTCTCATCACTCCAGAGTCCCAGTAGTCTTCTTTTTCAGCATGGGCCTAGGCAAATTCTAGGTGGGATTTTGTGTGCATTGGCTTTTGGAGAGACTTTCTTCGTGGACACAACACACATGCATGCCATTCCTCTGCAGTGTATGCCGTATTGTGTCATGGGAAACAATCGCCCCAGTTTGGCTATCTACTTCTTTAGCTAACTGCAGTGAACTTGCATGGCAATTTTCTTCAACCCTTCTCATCAGAAGACGCTCCTTTTGAGGTGTTAACATCCATGGACAGCGTGCACGTAGTTGAATTCATGACAATTAGAATTTTGTTGTCTAAAATTTAGCTTTCCTCCTTAAACTTTCATTGGAGTGTATTAATTTTTGCAACATGGTCCTGAATTAATTTATTAGGAAATATTCTTTTTGTGTGTGCAAATTAACAAATCTTGTTTGCAATCAAAGGCCTGCATTTGTGGGAGCATTTTGCAGTATAGTGTCCTCTAGAAAATGTTGATTCTGAGAGAAAAGTAAAGGTTTTCTGACAACTCTGTTGGGGTGTACTCGTTTATGCTGAGCACTGTATGTAGTGGCTACCTTCCAGTATATTAGTAGGTGAACCTATTTATTGCAATAGAGTTCATATGCACCCTATGTTAATATTGTTGACCATGTTCCTTTTAGTTTTATCTCAAGGCTCAATAACCAGCATAGGCTAAAGCCAGGCTAGACATTCAATGGAGAGAAAATATGATCCCCTGCGCTTGAGGAAAGTGCACCAACTGGCAGAAGAGTATTCTCCAATAAACTCTATACTGAACATGAGAATGTCTGGTTTCCTACATGAATAACAAATGCGTGAAGAACTTCCAAAAGATAGACGCGTTTTGAGGGGTGATCTCCTTTTCATGAGAGCCCCTCCTCATCAGGGGATAACTCCTCGAAACGCATCAAACTTTTTGAAGATCTTCATGCATTTGGGATTCGTGAAGACCAGACGTTCTCATGTTCATTAGAGTTTGATATGCCCTTTTCATTTGTGTTGTTTGTGTATATATATCTACTCTTTTATCATTAATAAAAATCACTATTGAGGTAATGCGCTAGGTTGGTGCGCCTTATGTTTCTTGTTTTTGTAGGCATTCAATGGCCCAGTAGGTAGTTAGAGGGCCATTTGCATGGCAGAGTAGAAATTACTAGGGAATAAGATGAAAAGTAGATAGGGTGACCCTAGGTTCCAGTATTACACCAGTTTCAGCTGGTGAGAAGCTACGTTCCAGACCAGTTGGACAATGGTTGAAGGATCTCCCCATCATCACGCAATGGGGGGGATTTACTAAAACTGGAGAGTGCAAAATCTAGTGCAGCTCTGCATAGAAACCAAAAAGCTTCCAGGTTTTATTGTCAAAGCTTAAAGTGTTACTAAACCCAGGACCCTGCATTCACTATATCTGATCGCCAACAGTACACAGAACATGGAAGTGCAATTATTTTAGTGAATATAAACTGCTAAATACCTTTTCCCATCAGCGGTTAGGGCAGTCTTATAACTTATTTTCTTTTCCTCCAGACATAAAGGGTGCCCCCTTGTCCTCTGTGATGACCTCAGGGTGAATAACTCTACACCAAGTTCACTATATGAACCACTGATGTATTTATACATGTTGATCATATCCCCCCTTAATCTCAAGAGAGAATACATTCAGTTCCTCTAATCTTTCCTCATAGCTGAGCTCCTCCATGCCTCTTATCAGTTTGGTTGCCCTTCTCTGTACATTCTCCAGTTCCCAATGTACATTTTTTGAATTGTTGCCCAAAACTAAACTGCATATTCCAGATGAGGTCTTATTAATGATTTGTACAGGAGTAAAATGATATCTCTCTCTCTGGAGTCTATACCTCTTTTAATACAAGAGAGGATTTTGCTCGCTTTAGAAACCGCAGCTTGGCATTGCATGCCACCATTGATTTCCCCAATTGTACCCCCCTAGTATGTATGATGCATGCATATTCTTAGCCCCCAAGTGCATAACCTTACATTTATCAGCATTAAACCATTTGCCACATAGTTGCTCAATTAAACAGTGCATTGAGGTCAGCTTATAAATTGAAGACATCCTGTAAGGACGTTATTCCACTGCACAGCTTGGTGTCATCTGCGAAGACTGATATGGTGTTTTTAATCCCAGACCCTATATCATTTATAAATATATTAAAAAGTAAGGGTCCCAACACTGAACCTTGGGGTACACCGCAGACAACCCTAGACCATTCAGAGTATGAATCGTTAACCACTACTCTTTGAATACAATCTTTTAGCCAGTTTTCTATCCATTTACATACTGATTTTTCAAAGCCCGTAGACTTTACCTTACACATTAGCCATGTGTGGGGAACTATGTCAAACGCTTTTGCAAAATCCAAGTATACCACGTCCACTGCCACCCCTCTGTCCACGGTTTTGCTCACCTCCTCATAAAAAGAAATCAGATTTGTTTGACAACTTCTGTGTTTCATGAATCAATGCTGTCTGTTGCTTAAAATATTTTTTTCCAGCAAGAACTCATCTATGTGGTCTTTTATTAAACTCTCCAGTATCTTCCCAACTATAGAAGTTAAACAAACAGGTCTATAATTACTTGGTAAAGATTTGACCCATTTTTAAATATTGGCACCACATTGGCCTTACACCAATCCAGTGGTATTATGCCAGTCATTAAAGAGTCTCTAAAAATTAGAAACAATGGCTTTGAAATGACATAGCTCAATTCTTTAAGGACCTCTTTTAGCCAGTTTTCTATCCATTTACATACGGATTTTTCCAAGCCTGTAGACTTTACCTTACACATTAGCCATGTGTGGGGAACTGTATCAAACACTTTTGCAAAATTCAAGTATAGCACGTCCACTGCCACCCCTCTGTCCAAGGTTTTGCTCACCTCCTAATAAAAAGAAATCAGATTTGTTTGACAACTTCTGTCTTTCATGAATCCATGCTGTCTGTTGCTTAAAATATTCTTTTCAAGGAAGAACTCTTCTATGTGGTCTTTTATTAAACTTTCCAGTATATTCCCAACTATAGAAGTTAAACTAACAGATCTATAATTACTTGGTAAAGATTTTGACCCCTTTTTAAATATAGGCACCACATTGGCCTTACGCCAATCCAGTGGTACTATGTCAGTCATTAAAGAGTCCCTAAAAATGGCTTTAAAGTGACAGAGCTCAATTCTTTAAGGACCCGTGGGTGTATGCCATCTGGTCCAGGTGCTTTAGTCACCTTTATTCTGTCTAAATATTTTTGGACCATATCAGTTGTGAGCCAATGTGGATCATCTGGAGCTGTGTCAATACCATGCCCATTATGGACAAGAGCTCCCCCATGCTTCTTTATATACACAGAGCTGAAGAAGGTATTTAATAAATTTGCATTCTCTTTGTCCCCAGTCACCCACTCTAGATTATTTTGTAAAGGGCCTACATGCTTGGACCGGACCTTTTTACTATTAATATATTTGAAGAATTTTTGGGGGTTGGTCCTGCTGTCTTTTGCAATCTGTCGTTCGTTTTCAATTTTTTGCAGCCTTTATTTCCTTTTAGCATATTCTGTTATACTCTTTGTAATGTGTAAACGATGATAGCGTTCCTTCATTTTTATATTTAATAAAAGCTCTTTTCTTATTATCTATAGCTTTTTTAACTTTGGCCGTAAGCCACATAGGTTTGATTTTTATCCTTTTAAACTTGTTGCCCATGGGAATATATTTTACATACAGTCTTTTTGAAGAACTTCCATTTCTGTGTTGTGTTCATTGATGCCAATATTCCCTTCCAGTCTAAGTCTTGGAGAGCAGCTCTCAGCCTTGGAAAATTAGCTCTCTTAAAATTGAGCGGTTTTATTTTTCCCGTATGCACTTGCTGTTTACAGCTAACAATAAATTAAATCATGTTATGGTCACTGCTACTCAGATGTTCTTTTATATGGACATTCGTAATAAGTTCTGCATGGTTTGAGATTACCAGGTCCAGCAGAGCATCATTCCTACTTGGGGCCTCTATGAACTGTACCACAAAATTGTCATATAGCAGGTTTAAAAAATTTTAAAAAATTTTGCCCTTTAACTGTTCCTGCAGTACCATTACTCCAGTCAGTTTCCACCTCCTCATTAATATTGGGAGGCCTATAACACACTCCAATGATTACCTTTGTAGTACGCACCCCCATGTGCAGTTCCACCCATAATACTTCAGCCTCATCACACTCTCCATCAACTAGGTCCTCTTTCACACTCGCTCTGAGATTCTTCTCACATAGAGACAGACACCACCACCTTTCCTATTTACCCTGTCTCTCCAAAAGAGAACATAGCCAGGAATATTAATGGCCCAGTCATGTGAAGAATGAAGCCAAGATTCAGCAATACCAATTAAATCATAGTTCTCTTCATGCACCAAAGCTTCCAACTCACCTATTTTGCTTGGCAGACTTCTGGCATTGGTGAACAAACACTTTATTCTATTGTTCACATGTATTTTGCATATTTTTTATTTTCATACAAATGGTACCAATTCCACTGGTTGTTTGTAACATGGGAACCTTCTTATCATCTGCCATAGCCTTCCCCCCATCTTTCCCCATTCCACCCACCAATAAGTATTGACCCCTGTCTGATCTGTCTACCCCGTTATAATTTAATTTTCCCACAAGGGACATCATACCACATACAGTAAGTCTTTCATATCATTTATGCTTGCGGCATGCAGTTCATTGTTTGCACACATCTTTGTACAAGCATCATTTATTTCCATTCATTTAATTCATGGAAGTGACACACGCAGCAAATAGATTTAGGACCATTGAGGGGGTGTGGTGATGATTTTAATCAGTCATTCTCCCTATATATCTGGCATGGGCATTCTCTATCATCTTAGCTTTGAAAAAGGGAGTTCAACTCCTGAAACACATTAGCTTTTCCCACCAGGCGCCATCATCACAGGACTCTAGTTGTGTGACATTGACCCATTTGGCTTCATGTTCGTTTTTTACATTCGTTTTGTGAGTATCCATTTGTCACATTTTTAATAAATTCATTTGCAACTACGGTAATGCACGAGGAGAGTGCGCCCTTTTGTGTTTTTCTTTCCCCCTCGATCCTAGTTTAAATATTACTCCAGCCTTCCCATAAACCTCTCCCCCAGCACAGCACACCCTATCACTGTCCAGCAAAGCACATGTTAAAGCTTGTAGGACAAGTTTTCATTCTGCTCTAGGAGGATGCAGAATCTCTGAACTCTGTCTGGACAGTGTTGATTGGCCCTTTGCTGATCACATGCACTTTCAAATACACATGCACTCTCAGCAATACAAACCAAACTGAGCATGTGCAAAGTGACTCCACACGATATGTCTTATCAGGAGATAAGAGGGAGACACTGAAAGAAGGAGAGGATCAGAGAAATCAGGATAAAACAGTCTTTTTACGCAATGCAGAGAATTAACCCTTTAGGTTTCACAGTGACTATAACAAGCATGCTTTACTGCTTATACTGCATATACAGACTGATTTTACTGTTGTGGGTTTAGTAACACTTTGATTGAACAAGCAGAAGCTAATTGGCTACCATGCACAGTTGCACCAGATTCTGAGCGCACCTGGTTTAGTAAATCTCCCCCACTGTGTCTTCAGGTCCAACAACAGACACCACATTGTGATCATTCTCAGAGGCCCCTTTAGCTGGACTTAGCTGAATCATTCATCTGGAGGTATCTCTATTAAAAACTATATATACCCACGTATTTGTGCACAATTCCAACAGGACTCCTGTTGGGCAGTAGTTCCTCTGCTCACAGGTACTTTGATTAGATTACTGATTAATTTCCCTGGAAGGGAATCCCCTCCGCTCACAGAGGCCCCGTGGAGGCACTTACTCTCTCTCTCTCTTCCACTTAGCGAAGGTTCTGGTTTTCTTATTTACCTACAGGTTTAGTACATTATCCTGTTTGGGGTGGGCCGTTTCTCATAATCCCCACAAAAGAGGGCTACAATTCTTAGCCTACTTGCTGCATAGGATTTGCAATCATAACATCAACGTTTGTAGTAAAATTAGCAGTTTAAATGCTAGTGCCTGTGTGTTGCAATAATAAAGTTTTCAAAATGCTAGATTGTCTTTCACATTTACTAGTTTCTTACATTTGTGAACAGTAAGCTAAAATGTGTGGGATCTGTGACAAATTTATACTGTATGTATAATGGAAGCATTATCGATCATGCAAAATTTGGAACTGCAGAATTCGTATTACGCACGCCAAAATAATCACCTTTTAAAGTTTAATTGATATTAAAAAACTAATTATTGCAGGAAAAGCATAATAATCATTTTAAAACTATAGATGACCTTGAAAATGTAATTTTAGAGAAATGTATAATAAAATATATTATGTGTTTTTCTAGTGTTGTATTTTAAAATGTTAGGATGGAAATGCATTTGGGGTAGTTAAGGCAACATACAAATGCTTTTCTTTGTCATGTTTGATTTAAAAAAAGTCTTTATTTTAGGAAGAGATCCCGGGGGTCAGCAGGGATCCCTCTCCAAGGTTTGCTGAGATTGGAAATAATATCATTTGTCTCAGGCAGTACCACACATTGGTTGGTTACTATGACAGCATAATTACATAACGATGTTCCTAAGAACAATTATATCTAAATAAAAGAAAAAAAAAAAAAAAAAAGAAGGGTTTTATTAAGGGAGACTAAAATGAAAACTCCTTAGATAGATCACTGAAAATATATTACATTTAATATTAGTAATGGTATATGGAATTGATTTAGAGTTACTTATGTTTAACCTAAAAGGGGGAGTTTTAGGTTTAGTAATGGGTTTCTTGAACTAAGAGTGCACACATGTCCTTTCTTAAAGCCCATCTAAGGCCCCATTCATGTTAGGCCATTTTGAGTAGTTTAATTTGTGCATTGTTACAAGTTTTTAGCAGTGAAGTGCCGTACAGGAACTTCTTTGGGGAAGGGTTACGCATTTTGGCCTTGCAATCCTATTATCAGAGCACCAGAAAAATGTGCATAACATGCATTTTTGCATTGTCAGTGGGGTAAAAACACTGGATTCTCTTTCATAAGTATGTACTTGAGCTACAGGTGCCTGCATGATCAAACAGGACAATATAAAAAGCAAAACGCGCCAAGGTTAAAGACTTTTGCATTATGAAATGTCCCTGTAGGATATGATTTTAAGAGTCTTTTAAAAACTATTTGTAATAAAGCTTTGCTATTATTTTTCATATCTGGATGTAAAATTGTTCATTCTATTCATTTCTGGGGTAGTCATCTAAAATCCCTTTCTTTATATTTTTTTTGGTTTATTGTACAATTTTGTTGAGAGGACAGCCCCAGAAATTGAGAACAAAAATCTGTCTTGAATGAACCCCTGTCACATTTTTTTTAAGTTTTCATTATATCGCAAGATAGATACGTATGATGCAAACCTATTAGACTTCAAATTGCTGTTTAGAAACCAACCTCCCGGAAGGCTAAAGGATTTCTAGCCCACTTTTTGCTGGGGCTAAAATATCAGAAAGCCCTCCCCTTCCCCCCCAACTACTGTCTTGCTCTACACTTAATTTTATATCCAAATTTATATGTTGGTATGAAGAGTTTCATGTAAAGTGCATTATGCTCAAACAGAAGAAGGCCAAGCAAAGACTGCATACTTACCAACACAAATATACCTATCTTCTGGTCGGTGGCCATGAGTTTTCAGTCATATGTAGGATGAACATTTCTAATGCTGTAGGAATTATTGTTGGGTGGGGTTGTGATGAATATCTTTCTCTTTAAACTTTTGCTCTAGGTTTAAATGGAATGCTGATGCAATTAATCATTATATAAAGAGAACTTACAAGGTGAAGGTACTTTAAGAGGGTTTAACTGTACAGCCTCTCTCTTTGTTCTGGAGACAAAAGCAGCTTGAGCAGATACATTGTTATTGGGAAGACAATAATTTATAGATGCCTGGAAAAAAAATATTTTTGTCAAAATATACTGTATACATGGATATTACAGGGAGATCATATGTTTTCTAGCTTCAACAGTTAAGATTGTCAGGATTACAAATGTTACTTAGAGTTGCCATACGTAGCCAGGGGCGGACTGACAACTCATGGGGCCCCCGGGCAATAGGGATCATGGGGCCCCTGTGTACTTGCCCACACTCAAAAAAGCCTATAAAAAAGGTAACAGGGGCATTTCATGGGGTCCTCTACTGACTCCGGGCCCTCGGGCAGTGCCCGAGTGCTTGAATGGTCAGTCCGCCCCTGTACGTAGCTGACCACATATCATCTTCAAATAATTTACATTTGAAATAGAACTAAAGGCAAAAACTTTTTTTTATTATTTTGGATAAAGTAAAGGGCTGTCAATTTTTCTTTGGACATCTCAGTCCCATTGGAAAGATTTCCCTTTACGTCCTGTCCTATATCCACAACAAGAAGTGAGGGCAAATCCCTCTAAACTGTGGAATCCCTGGTTGTCAGCAGTGTCACCAGAACTTGTGTACCCATTGAAAGATTTCCCCTCAATTCCTGTTCTGGTGGCAGCCCAAAATTTATAAATTTCATTCACTTTCACAGACAGCAATAAAAAACCTTACAGGTATTCTAAGCCCTCTCCACTCTATCCAACACTAAAAAAAACAAACAAAACAAAAACAAAAAAACATTTTGCCTTTACTTATACTTCAAAGGACATTCTAGTTTATCCTGTGGTGTTTTTCAAACATCAGACACATACCAAAACTATGATTTAAAGTATATATTAACAAAATACCACGTGGACCACGCATAAATTAAAGTGCAATAAATTTGGCAATACATGAGTAATATTGTTTCATGTATACAAACAAAGTGAATAATTGTAACATTCAGTCCCAATACAGAAAAATAAAGTGTCCAGGTGTTGAATACTAATTGGTAAACTTCGTGTAAAAACACAGCGATGGGGTTCCTAAAGGGAAAAAAAAACCCCGCTTTAAGAACCCCATCGCTGTATTTTATGCACTAAATTTACTTTATGATTTAATTTTTGTTTAATAGCCCAAGCATATCCGGCATATGTACACTGTATTCAGCAATGTTGCAGGTAATTATGGATAGATTTGGGCAAGTAATTAAGTGACACAGCTTCAGCAAGTGATTTAATTACTGCTGTGTATAAATAACATCTCCAAAATGGCAGATCTTGCACTTTCTGATGACGATCCATTGATCGAAACTGGTCGAGGTTTGATGACGCAACTTCTGCTGATGTCATTTTCGCCCTTTGGAATGCACGCTGGAACGCTGCAGCCATCTTGGTTCCTATTCACAGGCAGCACGGCTGAATACACTGAATGCCAGGTTATGGGCACTTTGCTTGTGAGTTTTATTCTTATAATTTCTCCCCATCATTAAAGTTTTTTATGGTTTTACACTATGGGATGTTTGCTTTTGTATCTGTTCACGTGCTGAAACTTGGTTTACTGCCTGGGAGGAGAGGAGAAAGTTTAAAAAGGCTCTTTTGAAACTACATGGTCATTTATATCCAAGCTGGTCATCATCCTATTGGTTACGATCAGCCAGATCGCATGTCTCCCAGGAATAAATATTAGTGCCATTCTTGCCATCACGCATTGGGCTAGTCCCAAACCAGGCACTTAAGATCAACCTAGAAATAGGTGGTCCATGGCTAACGATGAGTGCACATCCATGTGGGGCACCGACTGAGCACAGAGGAGCACCTGTCATTTTTGCATGAAGTTCACCAATTAGTATTCAACACTTGGGCACTTTATTTTTTTGTAATGGGACTGAATGTTACAATTATTCACTTTGTATATGTGAAACAAAATTACTTATGTATTGCCAAATTTAATGCACTTAATTTATGCGTGGTACACATGGTATTTTGTTTGTTTTTGTGTTATTGGTTCACAAATTAGGACTGCAGCGTATACTTATCAAAGTTGCATGCATATCTATTCCTAAGTGCAACAGCACTATATTTTATTTAAAGTATATATTGTTAAATAAATTCAGTTATATAAATACAGTAGATACAAGATTACAAACCAGGGAACCATATATGCATTATTATTACAGTATGTACATACATTATTATTTGCAAACTTGCTATTTCCCTAGATTCTGCCATCCAGATCTTCCCCAAAGGACCTCATCTGTCTAGAAAAAGTAACTACTCTATATCTCTAAAATCTAATTGTGCAATCTTTAGATTCACCAAAAACTACAGTATGTAATGCAATAGCCTGCTTGAATAGATACAGATTAAATGTATTTATAGCACTACCCCTTAGGGATTGCTGATGAATTGGGTCCCCTTATAGTCCCGCATAGCCAGTCATTCAGCATTTTCCACACAAGCTTTCATTCCGAGGCACAAATCAATCCTTGTACATTGGTTTTGTTATTTTATTAAGGGGATTGGAACTTGGATAGGGTAAGAGGGGTATAGGACACCCAAGGGAATAGATATCTGAGGACAACTTCCTGAACTATTCACAAGCTGTACTTCTCTGATGCAGTCTCTGTTGGAGTGCTAGCCAGCATCTCCTAGCTGTACCACCCCAGACACTAGATGAACTCACCTTCACCCAGCAATCTGGAGACTTTCTTCTTGAGCAGGGGATTTGGCTCCCATTCCTTTAATTGAGGTGAACAGCCACTAGTAGGGGACTAATCTGATTTCCCACCAGAGTGCTCCTTCCGCTATCCGACCAGAGGGTGCAGGTGTACTCACTCAGATCCTCTCCTGTACTGCTTGCGGGTTGGCTGCTGCTACCAGTCCTATCAGCTGGGATGCTCCTTCCCTGCCATACTGCTGGTCCTCACTCAGGGGGCCAGTGAATCCTGAGTTTTCCTCCTGTCCAGCTCCAGGCTTGCAGTCAGGCCCCATCCCACTAGGCCTCCTGGCAGCCTTCCTCCTCCTTCCGCTGTCTACAAGTCTCCCACCACCACACTCCTGCTACTGAGTAGGCTCTAACATTTTTAAGTGAGTTCAAGCCCCTTGCCAAGCCTTCTGTTGGGGATTGGCTGAGGTCCCTCAAGAGTGTAGACAGCCACTCCACAGATCCACCCACTGCCTCCAAGGCCCTCCTCCAAAAGCCTCAGAGCAGGGGGAAATTCCAGAGGGGCTGGCCTGCAGAGTCTCTCAGCCCTGACCACAATTGTACCCCTCTGGCTATCACACCTGAGCTGCTAACCAGCTCCTGACCAACCATTGAGATCTATCTCCACTTAGCTGAACTAAGAGGGTGCTACATATTGTTTAGGTAGGTTATAACATTACATGCTTTGGTAAAGCTACAGAAATTGTACAATGGCGTATTTTATAGGCTTTATAGATCATATCACAGCTGTAGCTGCCACTGGTTGCTGTCTAAAGCTGGCCATTGATGAGTAGAAAATTATTCAAAAAATTTTTCATGTTTGATAAAGATCTGTCAAATAGGTGTGTGATAAAGCCATCATTAAAATAAACTGTTCCCTCCAATTGTTGACATATTGTTTGCGCACAACACAAAAGGTAAATTTTTTTTCTCGTTTGATTATAGGATAAACGCTCATGATACAATTTATCATGTTTTTCTTGATTGATTCTGCTATTCACGCTTCAGAAATGGTTTGCTCACAGGGGCGGACTGACCATTCAAGCGCTTGGGCACTGCTCGAGGGCCCGGGGTCAGTAGGGGGCCCCATGAGATGCCCCTGGCACCTTTCATTGGCTTTTTCATAGGCTTTTGTGGGTGTGGGCAAGGACACAGGGGCCCCATGATCCCCTATTGCCCGGGGGGCCCCATGAGTTGTCAGTCCGCCCCTGTTTGCTCATACTAAATAAATACAACAAGTTCTTTTTTTGTCATAAATCTTTGCATTTCAAGAATCAATATGAGCTCACTAACATTTAGAAAGTTTAACAATCGGGTGTTTATTATGAAATTTTGAACAATTTTCTACTAATTTATGGCTAGCTTAAGGTTATTTAGCATGAGTACTATTAGTCACTGCATTGTTAGCCAAGAAGAGCAGAAACTTCCTTTAAGGGACTCACCATACTAAAAAGGGGAACCAGAAATTAATTATGGGCAAGCTGTTTTTAATGTCTGCTTTTAGGCTGGATTTATATCTTTGCATTTCAGCTTGAGGTGTTGTACATTGAAATCCTTGAAAAAATGTTACAGAGCATGATGCACTTGGACATGTCATAATGTACATAAATGTACCATGGCATTCATCAACATGCGCTGGTGTGTGTTTCGACACATGTTGATATCCAATATAGAACATGCTGAAAACTGGCAGCAACACAAATTTATGTACATTGGTGCACATTTATATACGCTTCCATTCATTTCAATGAAACTCTCATCAGGGGAGAATGCACAGGTATGAATCCAGCCTTACGTTATTGGACTATGTAGAGAAGCAAAATCACATTTTACAAAGTACATTGTATCGCGTCCAGTAACAGTGCATTTATAAAAAAACTAGAGAATCTTCGCCAGTTGTGCTACTGAGAAAAATAGTGTATCACTGAGAATAACGGAAATTGTATTTTAGGGCTCATTTACACTTGGGCCGAAATCTGTGTTTTTCTACACTAGAAAAACACCGATCTCAACAAGGGCACACAGAAAACAATTGTTTTCTATACAGTGAGAAAAAGAAGTATTTGAACATCCTGCGATTTTGCAAGTTCTCCCACTTAGAAATCATGGAGGGGTCTGAAATTCACATTGTAGGTGCATTCCCACTCTGAGAGACAGAATTAAAAAAAAAATTCAGGAAATCACATTATATGATTTTTAAAGAATTTATTTGTCTTGCACTGCTGAACATAAGTATTTGAACACCTGAGAAAATCAGTGTTAATATTTGGTACAGAAGCCTTTGTTTGCAATTACAGAGGTCAAATGTTTCCTGTAGTTCTTGATCAGGTTTGCACACACTGCAACAGGGATTTTGGCCCACTCCTCCACACAGATCTCCTCTAAATCTGTCAGGTTTCGTGGCTGTCGCTGAGCAACACGGAGTTTCAGCTCCCTCCAAAGATGTTCTATTGGATTTAGGTCTGGCTAGGCCACTCCAGAACCTTGATATGCTTCTTACGGAGCCACTCCTTGGTTATCCTGGCTGTGTGCTTCGGATCGTTGTCATGTTGGAAGACCCAGCCACGACCCATCTTCAATGCTCTGACTGAGGGAAGGAGGTTGTTGCTCAAAATCTCACAATAAATGGCCCCATTCATCCTCTCCTTAATACAGTGCAGTTGTCCTGTCCCCTTCGCAGAAAAGCACCCCCAAAGCATGATGTTACCACCCCCATGCTTCACAGTAGGGATGGTGTTCCTGGGATGCAACTCATCCTTCTTTGTCCTCCAAACACGACGAGTGAAGTTTAGACCAAAAAGTTCTACTTTGGTCTCATCTGACCACATCACTTTCTCCCATGCCTCCTCTGGATCATCCAGATGGTCATTGGCAAATTTCAGACGGGCCTGGACATGTGATGACTTGAGCAGGGGAACCTGCTGTGCAATGCATGATTTGAAAGCATGAAGGCATAGTGTTTTACCTACAGTGACCTTTGAAACTGTGGTCCCAGCTCTCTTCATGTCATTGACCATCTCCTCCCTTGTAGTTCTGGGCTGATTCCTCACCTTTCTTATCATCAGTGATACCCCATGAGGTGAGATCTTGCATGGAGCTCCAGTCCGAAGGAGACTGACAGTCGCCTTTAGCCTCTTCCATTTTCTAACAATTGCTCCAACAGTTGATCTATTTTCACCAAGCTGCTTGGCAATTGCCCCGTAGCCCTTTCCAGCCTTGTGGAGGTCCACAATTTTGTCTCTGGTGTCTTTTGACAGCTCTTTGGTCTTGCCCATGGTAGTAGTTGGTGTCTGACTGACTGGGGTGGACAGGTGTCTTTAAAGAGCTCAGACAGGTGCTACTAAGGTAGATTAATGAGTGGAGTAGAGGTGGACTTTTTAAAGGCACAGTAACAGGTCTTTGAGAGCCAGAATTCTTGCTGTTTCTTAGGTGTTCAAATACTTATGTTCAGCAGTGCAAGACAAATACATTCTTTAAAAATCATACAATGTGATTTACTGAATTTGTTTTTTTTTTAATTCTGTCTCTCAGAGTGGGAAAACACGTACAATGTGAATTTCAGACCCCTCCATGATTTCTAAGTGGGAGAACTTGCAAAATCGCAGGATGTTCTGTTCCTCACTGTATGCCCTATTCACATTTGAATGCAGCCTTTGGGTGAATTGTAGTGCTGTAAAGAAATCTGCAACATGTCTGTTTTTTTCTGCTCCACCTACAGCTCACAAACAGCTGGGTTTCTAGCTGAGATGCAGTGCACAGAAATGAATGAATGTCACACTGTGACATTTCAATAAAGTTAAAAAAGTAAACAGTGCTCTGCACTTTAAAAGCGCAAGGTATTTCCAACCAGAACCAATACTTTCTGCAAGCTAAAATGTAGTGTTTTACTGTACAAAGTGTTTTGTCCCATTTGGATAAAAATAACTGACATACACTTACTTTGTACTGATTTGGAGCTGGTGTAAGATGTTTTGTGTCCTCCACTTTTATAGCTATAGGCTGATGGAACATGCTGGAGTTGCTTTTGTTAAAATCCTGTTGTGCAAATAGGGCATCTTTAATGTGGTATGAGTTTGGTGCAGGGGTCCGACTGACCCTAAAGAAGGAACTTCGAGGTGCCTAAAGAGTAAACACTGCCATAAATATTTTCTTTTTATGCAATACTAATTATCAGAACAAGTTAATTATACAGTATCAAATTATTTCATTCATAAAATATGCTTGACAAAGCTAAAATAAAGAAAAACACTGAACTAAAATATAAGTACATTAGTGGTCGGGGGAGGAGCTATAACATGGTGCTGACCAAGAGCTCAATGTGAGAGCCTCCGGATAGCCAGTGCTCCCTGTAACCCGCAAGCTAGTATCGCCCAGGAGGCTTTAACTCACCTGGGGCTCAGGACCGCTACCGCTTGAGAATCCTGTGGGTCCCCTGTGTGCAGGCCGTTGGGCCGCGGAGGATGGAGAGAGGAAGCAGCTGCCTGGAAGGGAGGCGGACCTTGCCAGAGGCTGGAGTGGCAGACGCTGGGTGGTCACGTGGCCACCGTGGAGGAGCACTGAGAAGCGGAAATACCGTCTGGCTCTGTACGGAGAGCCTGGCCCCACCCCCCTATTTGTCATAAGCCTGCTCTGACTGTTAAGGAGCCCGGGACCCGAGGAACTGCATAGAGGGTGACCCCCCAAAAACAGTTTGCCATTGCTACGGGGGAGATCAGCCACCTGACAGTGTGAGAGATCCCTGTGATGAAAGGTAGCCCATCAGCAACCAAGGTAACCTTAATGGGAGGAAAGTGGCAAGAAGGAGGCGCAGAGGGTCTACAAGGGATGTGAGTTTCAAAAATGTTAAAAGGATCTGCATTGTTTGAAGCGTAATAGGGGGAATCACCCAGGGGGGCCAGAAGGAGCAGGCATAGAGACATAAGAAAGGTGAAGATATTGGAGACCCTTAGGGAAAAGAAAACCCAAGAGACACTATTTTTGGAGCGTTATATTCCCTATTTGCCCAACAGAAGTAAATCCCTGGTTGGGAAAAGATAGAAAATAATTTAATACCACGAAAAGTAAAGCAGCAAAGAGGGGGATCAAAGACTTCCCAAACAAGCTCAATTAAAAAGTATATACCCCCCACAAGAAAAAACTTGGAGGGACAGACCCCAGAGAGACAACAAGGAGTAAGCGTCAGGCGGGAGATGGAACCCACCAATGGGGATCATTCCAAATTATCTATGGGAATATCTAAGATTAGCCAAAATGCTGAAGGGGAAGATATTGAAAATGAGTTGGCTATGGAAAACTTCGATGAGCAAGGAGGGATCCCATAGATGCTTACTAAAGCTGATATAGCAGATATGTTTATGAGACTGGAACGCTCTATAAAGCAGGAGATGGCAATAGTACACAAAGATCTGGGGCAAGTCTTGTCGCGAGTAGAAGAGACGGAGGGGAAATTAGATAAGCATGCCCAAGCAATAATAAAATTAGAAAAACAGATTGAAGATGTGAGAAAGGAACAAAGGAGTCCGCTATATAAACTGGAAGATCAGGAGAACAGAGACAGTAGGTGTAATCTGATGATATGGGGTTTACCTGAGACCTCGGAAGGAGAAGACCTGATGGAGACTAGTATGAAAATGTTTAAAATAATAACAGACAGATCAGGAACAGAGCATCTGAAAATCGACAGAGTGCACAGAATAGGAAGAGGAAATGGAAACCCAAGAGATGTGATTGTTTGATTCCAACATTATAAAGACAAAGTGGAGCTATGAAAGAAGACAAAGGGAAAACCAGTAATAAAATATGGAGAAGCAAATCTACAGATTTTTGCAGATATATCATGAAAAACATTGGCTAGAAGGAGAATGTTGAAACCATTACTGAAACAAATGAAAAAACAAAATGTGCGATACAGTTGAGGTTTTCCTGAATGCCTAATTGGCTGGAAAGATGGCCACTCTGCAAGATTGAGATTTCTGGACGATCTGAGAGACTTTTGTGAGAGACTTGAATTACAGCATGTAGACATTCCAGGATGGGAGAAGGGGGTGGAAGAGAATAGGGGAATAGAAAGTGATAGCTGGCATACAGTCCCCAAAATGAGAATGCACTATAGATAAAATAGGGGAGGAACGGAAAATTATTTTTGGAAGTACATAGTTAATTTCTGTTTTCTTTTTGTTTTTTTTGGGGGGGGGATTCGTTCCTCCCCTCCCTCCCTCCCTCCCTCCCTCCCTCCCTCCCTCCCTCCCTCGATATTGCCTCCTAAATAAAGTAAAAATTTAAGAAGAGAGGCGGGAAACAGGAAGCTGCAGATACATCCAGACATGCAGCCTAGGGTCTGGGAACACGGTCTGGATGGGCGCTTGTGGTCAGAGCTCCACCCCAGCTCGGACTCAAAAGGTGGGATTAGGACCACAAGCAATTCAAAGGTGACGTAAGAGCATAGGGGGAATAGGGGTGGGATATGGGGTCAGGGAAAGGGGGGGAGGGAAGGAGAGGGAGAATTATACAGGAGATTGCTCCGTGCTCCTTCGAAAGGTTGATGGTACCCTTGTTGGGAAAAAGGTAGATGGAGGGAAAGAGTAAAGGAGAGGGAAAGAGAAGAAAAAAAAATATACACAAGAGAGATGGAGGAGGTCCATTTTATGACTTATAATGTTAAGAGATTGAATATACCAGGAAAAAGGCATAAGATCCTTAGAGAATTACAACAACGATCTATTAGAATAGCGTTTTTACAAGAGACACATTTATTACAGGAAACAAATGTAAAACTATACTCCAGATCAGTGGTATTGAATTAAAATTCACAGAGGTCTGGGCAGTAAAATTTTCATGCATCAAAGGTCCGAATTTCAAGTCCCTGTGGTACGTTTTTGTGTGCGCCAAAACACGTGTTGCTGCAGTGCAATTTTGTAAAGAAAAAAAAAAAAAGAGTCGGGGACTTCTTCGTGTTTCTTGCAGGTAGTGCCGCCCATTAAAATGAATGAGCCGACCTACCCGCGATGTGTGCACCAAATGCACATATACAGATCTGAACCTGTTTTTACATCAGTGTCCTCAATCCCCGCTGCACATCACAGTCCCCTCCTCAATCACAGCAAGATCCTCTCTTGATGAGGGTCCTCAGCTCCCCCTATCTCCCCCCTCCACCCCTTTCACAGTAGTGTTCTCACACTTCCACCCCCCAACATTACTGTCCTCTGTCCCCTTCACTGAAGAGTACTCTGCCCCTTTTTACATCATCCCCCCACATTACTGTCCTCAAACACCCCCCAGCAAGCTACTGTACTTACTCAGCCCTCCCATGTTACAGTCTTCAGCTCCCCCCCATGTTACTATCCTCAGCTCCCACATTACTGTCCTCAGCCCCCCATGTTACTGTCCTGACCCCCCATGTTACTATCCTCAGCCCCTCCCACACATTATTGTCCTCAGCCACCCCACATTACTATCTTCAGCCCCACATTACAGTTCTTAGCCCCCCCATGTTACTGTCCTTAGCCCCCAACATTACTGTCCCCAGTCCCCCCCCACTTTAATGCTCTCAGCCCCCCCACTTTAATGCTCTCAGGCGCCCCCCCCCCACACACACACACACACATCGCAGCCACTAGCCCTTAAAACATTTAAATTCTCAGCTCCTCCACTTTATTTTAATGTACTCATCCCCCCCTCCCCACTTAATGTCCTCAGCCCCCCCCCCCACCAATACTGTTCTAAGTCCCCCCCCCCCACATTCAGTCCTCAGTCCCCCTACATTCAGTCCTTGGCTCCTTTTCACATCAGCCCTCCTTCACACTAATGTCCTTAGCCTCTTTAACTTCAACCCCCCACACACACTGTCCTACATTACTCAGACAGTGATTGACAGACAGTGATTGATTGCTAAGACTACCCTTCATCCTAGTAACCAATCACCTGCTAGTTAACCTCGGGCAGCTTCTGCCCTCCAACCAGAACTGTCCTACCTCCAGCTATCAGCTCTGTGAGGATGACCACTAGACAGCTGGGGAAAGAAAAGGCTCCTAAATGGTGGGACCGCATGGGTCCGGATGGGATAGTGACTCGGTCCGCATCCGGACCCTGGTCCACCATTTAGTGATGCCTGCTCTAGATATTACCCAACCTGGTATTTTGCTGATTCATCTACTAAGCGGGCTAATGGAGTGGCAATTTGTATAGCTAAGAATTTAAGATTCAAGTTGGAGGATAGGCTGGAGGATCCGGAGAGGCAGTTCTTGTTCTTGAAGGGGAGATTACAGGAAACTGAGTGTACACTGGCAAATATGTATTGTCCTAATAGAAATCCAGTGGCCTATCTTAAGAATATACTGGGAAGGCTCCTGGATTTCAAATGGGCAAATTGATAGTGGCAGGGGATTTTAATTCTTGAATGGATCCTCAGACTGAAACAACGTCGCATGTGCAGATAGAAGGAAGTAGAAGTCAGAAAGCAATTCGAAGAATGTTATATCAGTGTCAACTAGTGGATGTATGGAGAATTAAATATCCCAGAGATAGAGACTATACGTCCTATTTTCCAGTTCATGCAACGTATTCAAGATTAGATTATATATTGATTGAACATAGACTATTGGAGTCATTGGTTAAAGTAAATATAGAAGTTACAGCAATATCAGACCATGCACTAGTTCCAGTAAAGCTATTATGGGGGAGAGAGCAGAATAAGATAAATACGTGGAAGTTAAATGAGAACAGTACTTTGAAAGAAATGAGATCAAAGAAATATCAATAGCCACGGTTTGGGAAGCCCATAAGGCATATATCAGCGGAATTCTGATAGCAATTGGGGTAAAAAAAAAGGAACGGCAAAAAAAAAATGAATACGCTTTTAAGGGAATTATACGAACTTGAACAGTCACATAAAAAGAGAAGAGTAACAGACATACAGCAGCAAATAATAAAAAACAGAGAGGAATTAAGTAATTTAATGGAGGAAGAAACGAGGAGAACTTTCAACATGATGGCGAGAGAGATATCAGTGGGGGAATAAACCAGTTAAATATCTAATGAGAACACAGAAAAAGAAGAAATCAAGGAATTATATCGAGAAAATTAAGGAAGATAATGGAGAACGGGTGCATTCGACCACTGATATCGCTACGGTATTTAAAAAATATTATAGTAAACTATATGACATAAACCGAAAAACAGTTAAAAGGTGGGGAAGAGGAGAGAACTAGACAGAGATAGATGTATTTAAGGGAGACGAACCTACCAAAATTAGAAGAATAATGGTTAAAACACTTTGAAAAACTGATATCGCAGGAGGAAATCCAAGGGGCATTGAAGGGGACAGCTGCTGGGAAGAGCCCGGGGCCCAACGGGCAAACAGTAAGATATTATAAAAAATTTAAAGAACAATTAGTCCCCAAATTGAGTGTATATATGAATGCATTAAGAGACGGGTTGGAAATGAGAGAGGAATCATTGCAAGCATATATTACGCTTATACAAAAAGAGGGAAAAGATGGGACCCAGTGTGCTAGTTACCGGCCTATCTCACTGTTAAATACGGATCCTAAACTATTTGCAAAGGTCCTGGCAACTAGGTTGAAAGATCTAATGCCAGAGTGGCGCGATCTGTCACCGGCCATGTACCTCTGACACGGCCGATGACAGATCCGAGTACCGGCTCCCGTTGCTGGTACCATGTGACCTGCTGTGACCAATCACAGCAGGTCACATGACAGTTGTTCATTCATGCCATCCATTGTATACTAGTGCCTAGCTGTGAATGGTCACAGCAGGTCACATGCACATGTCATGTGATTAGCTGTGACCAAATCACAGCTAAGCACAAAAAAAAAAAAAACTGAATGAATCGATTTCATTCTGGTAAATGCTTGCTTATAGCAAAGTAATTCTTTGCTATAAGCAAATTGTGTAAAAAAAAAAAAAATAAAAAAAATACTGATCACTTCCCCAAAGTAGTACAATGTTACTATGGTAACATTGTACTACTTTGGTCATAGTAAAATATGAAAAAAAATCTTAAAAAAAATAAAAAAAATGTAATAAAAAATTAAAAATAATAAAAAAATAAAAAAAAATTAAAAAAATATATATTTTTTTATTTTTTTCATACTGTCACCAGTCAGTGTCCCTGTTCACCGCCATGCCAGTTATATGATGACGCTGTACTGCACTGGTGACAGTATGTAAAAAAAAAAATTGTGAAATAAATTTTCTTAATTTTTTCATTTTCCGAAAAATTATGACAAAAAAAATACAACTTCAAAAAACTCGCCATTCCTCTTATGAAGTATGTCGGACTGTCTACTCTGCAAAAAGGGGTCATTTGGGGATATCTGTACTATTCTGACATTCTTGGACCTCAAGAAATTAGATTGGCCATCAGTACTTCAGGATTGATCAATATTCAGATCTATACCATAGTTTGTGAACTCTATAACTTTCCTACATACTACAAAATACATCCTAATTTGGGTTATTTTCACCAAAGACATGTAGTAGAATACATCTCGGCCTAAATTTATGAAGAACAATTATTTATTTGTAAACTTTTATAACAGAAACAAAGAAAAACGTGTTTTTTTTCAAAATTTTTGGTCTTTTTTTGTTAATTTAGCAAAAAATAAAAACCCCAGCGGTGATTAAATACCACCAAAAGAAAGCTCTAGTTGTGTGAAGAAAATTATAAAATTTTAGTTTGGGTACAATGTTGTATGACCGCGCAATTGTCATTCAAAGTGTGAGAGCGCTGAAACGTGAAAACTGGCCTGGGCAGGAAGGTGTAAAATTGCATGGTATTGAAATGGGTAAAGAACTTGTCGGTAGGACCACTTTCTTGGGCAGGACAAATAAATTTGATAAAAATGATAATCATCCTGAAAATCCTATATAAATTCCATTTGCTGCCTATACACTTTCCAGGAACCTATTTTAAAATAATTAAAAAAATTATACTGAGGTATATTTGGGAAAATAAATAAACGAGAATAAGCTATGAAGTGTTATATAGAGACAAGGAGAAGGAGGGTTTAGGTGTGTCTGATCTTAAGAGATATTACTATTCAGTGTTACTTTCATGTATTTTTGATTGGATATATAATGCACCAAGGAAAAGTTGGGTGAATATAGAAAACACATTAAGTGGGACACAACTGGACAAGATAGTATGGATTCCACATCAATATCGTATGTTAGAAGAAAGTATAAGCACTTATACACGAAGCACAATTAGGGTTTGGGATATGATTCATAAACAAATGGGTTGGGAGTTCAATTCTACATTGATGCCGTTGGTAGATATAGATTTCTTCCCTCCAGGGAGGGAAAATATTTCAGGTAAATGGATAAGAAAAGAGAATGCACAGTTAAAAGGATATAATGGATGGGGGAAAATGTGCTCCTTTCAGGAGTTAAAAAAAGGAGGTTTTTTTTACATTAAACGAGTGGAGATATATTCAGTTAAAACATTTTGTTGTAACGCTCCCTAAGCCCTTAAGACCAATGACAGATTTAAATACATTAGAATAACTATTTATTATAAATAAAACATGGAAACATGGTACTTTTCGGATTTATAAAACTCTTACCAAAATAACAGAAGCTACCCCTCCTTTGTACATTGAGAAATGGGAAAGGGAAATTGAAATATTGTTTGATGAGCAACAGAAAACAAAAATATTTATGAATTATAAATGTTTAGCAAGGTGGTATATTACACCAAGTGTGGCACATAAGCAGAAAATAGATAAATCACCTTTATGTTGGAGAGGATGTGGAACTAAAAGGCACAATGGCACATATATGCTGGAAGTGTCCCAAATTTCAGGAGTACTGGTTGCAGGAGGGGTTATCCTGAGCTGCCCTACAATTTTTTGTTTGCTAATGTCCAGTCCTCATGTAGGCAGCTGTATCCTCCTTGACCTCAAAGTTAGTGAATGTTTAGTTATTCATGCAGAGAGAAAAGTATGCTGGCCACACACGATTTTTTTTAGGCAATTTCAAATCTTGTCCTGACCATACAAAGAATATTATAGATCAAGGCAACCTACAACTCTCACTTTTGATTCACTCCCAAAATGACTTCATATACTGCAGTGGATTTACTAAAGAAGTTGAAAATCTTCACACCATACACTTCTGTTTACCTTTTTCTTTTCTGAAGTGGATATTCACACGATTTATTGTGTGAAGATTCTGAATTCATTTAGTAAATCAGCCTTAATATGTTGTAGAGTATCCATATGTGCATTCTATTTTAATCTTTTTTGGTAGTGAATCAAAACTGATGTTGTAGGTTGGTATGATCCCTTAGCACTAAGATGTCGTGCTATAGCTGAAAGTAGCAATTGGAGATGCCTGCAGAGGGAGAGTGATCCATCTTTTCTCTGCCTATTGTTGGAGACAAGGCTAGTCAACAAAGGCATTTGTAAACAATGGCATTCAACTGGCTGTAGGATCTGAGCCAACTGCTGTAAAACCTGGCATTGGAAGGTTAAAGTTCATCTTCAGGAAAATGAAAAAATCCACCTTTGCACTGCCTTCCTGTCTCACACTGCAAGAGTTAAATGCTTGTTAGGAGTTACTGCACAAGCAGATTGACTTTCCCTACATGCCCGCTCCAACCAGCTTCAACGCTCTCCTCCCCTGCCCAAAACTCTAGTCTGTGGCAGAGCCTCAACATCAGCACGAACAATACAGCTACATTAAAGTAGTTTTAAAGGCAGAAGGTTTTTTACCTTCATGCATACTATGCAGTTTCCCCTTTGGCACCCCTTAAATACTTTCCTGAGCCCTATCCTGATGCAGCGATGTGCACAAGAGCCCAGGCTCTCTCGCATCTCATTAGCTTAGAGACAGCAGCTGGAGCCATTGGCTCTCGCTGCTCTCAATCATAGCCAGTGAGCAGGGAGAGAGGGGCAGAGCCGAGCCATGCTCTGTAAGTCTTATGGACACACGAAGGTGGCTCAAGAGCGAGTGCGCACGAGTGCCCCCCAAAGCAAGCAGTGGGTGTTCGTGGGGGGGGGGGCTGATAAGAGGAGGATCGGAGCTGCCCTGTGCAAAACCAGTGCACAGAGCAGGTAAGTATGACATGTTTGTCATTTAAATCAAATAAAAAAATGAACTTTTAGAATCATTTTAAGCCTTTATTGAAGCTGGAGAGTAACAGAAACTGGAGAGTCACGGAGGCTGGAGTGAGATGGAATCAGTCGCAGCAAACAGAGCAGGCTGTGGGGGTGGCAGCACTAAAGGGAGCATGGTGGAGCAAGCAATAAGGTAAGTATTTGCTCCTTAAGCCTCTGCCCCTACAATAAATGAGCAATTAAACCTTGCAGTGCAGGGGGACTCCACTGCAAAGGTAGATTTATTCATTTTCTAAGAAAAAAGCAGATTTAAACTGATTATTTGGAAGGTGTACTTGTTCTTTAAAACTGCTGTCAGTTTACTTTCTGCAGTCTCCTGTGTCTGTGTAGGGAACACAGTGGTTCCATTCTCCACACCTGCGCCCCATCTAGTGATAAGGGGAAAGATATTTACTGGCCCTGCTTTCACATCCACCAATGTTTGCTGAAGCAGGTATGGATTGAAAAGTGCAGAGCCACTGTGAGGTAGCCAAAGTGTAGCACAGGCCAGCGGCTGCCAAACATGTGTTTCTGCTACAGCAGGTAGTTACCAAGGCCTCTTCTAGATTGTACACCTTTAAATGGACTATTTGTACACTCACTTTGTAATCTCAATACATATGTTTTATATATCAATTGTATACTGTATTATATGGAAATAAATATATCTCTGACCTTAAGCCAATATAGTACCTTTGAAGGAAAGTCTCCAGTCCCTTTCATTGATAAAGAAACACTGTTGATATCTGGTCCTTTGGCAACATTATAGGATCCTGGGCCAGGATTTTCATTCTGGTATAAAAATAAACTGCATTACTTAAAAAGAACTTTTTGGGAGCAATATGCCTTTATTTTTTACATTTGATGTATCATATAGCAATACAAAAAGATATATTATCAATTACATTTTCTTATAGAAGTGATTGAAATTAGTACATTTAGGCCGCATTCACACTTGGCGGTTCCAGAACACATGACAAAGCGCACAGAAAAGAAGTGTTGTGCCGCGTGTTTTGGAAATGTGTTGCAAAAATGTGCTTGCCATATGTGATTTGCAGTTTACTCCTTCCAGCTCACCAAGCTAGCTCAGTCTGTCAAAACTACACCTCCTACAATCCTTGCAGCCTACATCCTTTCCTATTGAGTAGCGGGTGGGCTCAACACTGGCTGTACACAGCTCTGCAATAAGAGTCCCCTCCTGTAGCTGTACCTGTATAAAAGTCTCCTCTGCTGCACAGACAGTTTTTTTCCTGTCTTAGCTGCAGACTGAGCTACAACAATAATGATGATCATTTTGAATTTTCCCTCACTTTTAGACCCAGTGACAGTGGTCACTAGGACAAATAGAGAGAGTAGATCTACGTTTGTAAAACACATTAGCCCTATTTTACCATGTAAATCCACATGGTAAAATTCACTAATTCATTCACTCATCAGCACTTAATCCATTCATGAATAATAGGTGAATAATAAGGTGTTTATCACAAAAGTTTTTTTCTTTTCAGTAATAATATAATCCCTAATGTAAATCTCTTTTGACATTGCCATGTTTCGGGAAAGCTTTCTTATTTCTCAAGAAACTTACAAGAACCTGCTGCACACTACTTGTATGTTACCAAAATCACTGCTGCCATGTTACAAAAGTCAGAATAACACTCCCCTTATAAATTGCTCCCAGTAGTTATGAAAAAAATAATGCTTCCATGCCTTAGTGACACTTACTTATTTCCCTGCAGTCAATGTACTACTCATTTTACACTCTTTGAGGGGCCTACATTGCAGCTGAGCTGGCCCTACCTGCAAAATTGGTACAAACTGCATTGCTACAGTACCCTGCCTGCTCCATCTCCTGTGTCAAAAACCGAAGTGAGTCCTTCTCCTGACTAGTCCTGCTGCCACACTAACACATGAGCTGAGAGTATTAGCATCTGATAGCCAGGGCGTACCACCAGTAAAGCGACTGACACCTGTGGCATTCAGTGATGAGCAGCACTGAGGTGTCCACACCTAACACTCTATCCTCACTGCAACTCAGTAATTTAGCCTGTATGCACAGGGCAAAGTTACTGAACTGGTTGCTAAGATACTTTTGCCACCTGCACCATAATAATCGTTGGATGCTAGTTGCTAGTGTCCTAGCAATCAAGCAGGGGAATGGCAAAACAAGCTACATGGGGTGACTTCTGGAATGTGCACTAGACACAATATAGCAGGATGACCAGAGACATACAAAAGCTGGTACAGTCTCTATTTTTGCGTCTTCTTTGTTGGATTGTGGGTGGGTTGCCACAGTAAAGGGGAAACCTGTCAGTCATACCTTTATTTATATTTTTTTGATACATTTAATACATTTTTTGTTTATTAATATACAGCCTTTTTATACCTGGTGATAGTTACATGCACAATAGCACAAGCCAGTTTGAAGGGATGCATTTCAATTTTTTCTTATTTATGGACACCCTGTTACTGTCCAGTATTTTAAAGCGGAGCGCCACCCAAAAGGGGAAGCTCCACTTGCCTGCCTTCTCCTTCCCTCCACTACCACATTTGGCATTTTTTGGGGGGAAGTGGTTACCTGGTTTTGACAGGTACCCGCTCCCACTTCTGGCTCAGTTCGCCATGGCGAACTGAGACGAAAGTTCGGCCACCCTCCTTCCCCCCGCAGTCTTCTGAGACACTTCACAGGTCCCAAAAGATCTCACGAGACAGTTTCCCTCACTTGCAATGCTGGTGCAGGAAACCCGGAGGCTAGTGAAGAGCTAGCTCGGGTGACAATGGCGCTGGACCCTTGAACAGCTAAGTTTCCTTATATTAAAAGTCAGCAGCTACAGTATTTGTAGCTCCTCACTTTTAATTTTTTTGGGAGAGCCTGAACCTCCTCTTTAGGTATTATGGAGACCATGAACTAGATGAAAAGTCCTTCCAACTCACACTTGAAAAATGAAAAAGCGTTATGCAGAGCTCACAATACTACCATCATCAGTGACTGAATTTCAAATGGGAAATCATTCAATGGACATAAATTAATTGACTTACCATTTGGTTTGCTCACCTAAGTAATAAGGAAGTGACAGAATCTCATACATACGCATTAAAAATGGTACAATTTTTACTGCGCAACACACTAGTGTTTCAAGCTTCGTTCATTCAAGAATGCTTTTCCAAACTTTTTATTAGATTTTTCAGCTTTGAAAATTTGAAAATGGTTATCAGTTTTCACCCACAAATTATTTGAAAATCGAATGAACATTACAATTATAAGAATTTCATATGATTGTTGGTCTTTTGTTTGGCCATCATTATTCTACATTCTGAAGTCAAAGTACATTTGTAAACAATAAAATGAGCACAAAGACATGGTGGCAAAAAAATCAGATATGTGAACAGTGAATAATTCCCTTTTTCCTCACCCCATCTGACTCAGATCTGCTCCAGGGCTACTCTGCAAAGAAAACAGGGAGGGATATGAAACAAAACAAAATTCAAACTCACCTTGAATTCTGCACATTGACAGCTTAAGCTTTTAATGAAACCTGGATTCACGTCACCAAGGAGGAAGTTTCAATGGTATGTACAAGCAGGGACAAAAAACACCTGTGTGTTTCTTAAAGCAGACTGCACTAATGCTGTACTAAGCTAAATAACAGGATGCTCAGATTCAGCCCTTTGTTTCATAAGAACCATTCTTAAAGAGATATTATGATGCATGCCACTGAATGCAAATTTGAGGTTGCTCTTGTAATTTTTGATTCAACCCAAATATCCACGTTTTTGCACAACATAAGGCCTATGCACATTTTCACAATCAGTAGGTGCTGGAAACCATCAAAACATGGACCCAGGGAAGAAGGAATAATCCTACTCAATACTTTACAACAGCTCTGCACTCAATGACCCAATCCAGGATTTACCATTGCTGCACAAAACTGAAAGGTAATTTTTTTCCTAATGAGACACATCTTGGAGCCACTCAGCCTGCATGGGTGAGAACCCTAGGTGACACCATATTTTCTCTACACCATGACATGACACGGCCGTGTAAATTTAATTTTGGATTTAGAGTAAAAACATACCTGGTGACATCATACATACTGTACCTCCAAAGCTGATTCTGCAGATCCACTGCAGTTACTCTACTTCCCTAGCTCATGCTGCTCATGCAGAACCAGAAATGGGGACTGTTTTTGCAATGCCTAACAACCCGGTGCACTGTAGAAAATTATGTGAGAGATGTATGCTGAAAGAAGTCCCCTAAGGCCCAATTCAGCTGTAGTGCATCCCTCCCAGCTATTTTGTGCACCCAGCAGAGACAAGTGCACGGTTTGGCCCTGCTGAAGGCAGCCTGTCAAAGTCTATGGCAGGTTGTGATGGGCCAGTGTTGAACGCTGTACTGAGTGGTAGCATTTAGGGCCCTGTCCCTTCATGGACAACATCCATGAACATATAGGGCCTTTTACACTGGTACCACTCAGTACAGTGTTCATCCCGTTCAGCCACAGCCTGCCATTGACTGACAGGTTGCCTAAAGCAGGGCTGGACACTTTACATGTCCCTCCCAGATGCACTAAGATGCCAGGAGGGATGCACAGCAGCTGAACAGCCCCAAGTGCAAGGGGCCTCAGGGTTCCAGAGTTTTCTAAACATATAAAGCCATTTTCAATTTTCTTTGCTTATATGGCAAACCTTTTTAGCTTTCACAACCCAATCTGATTTTAATTTTTTTAATAACAAAATGAAGTAAAGCGGAACTAAACCCCCCTACCCTTTTCAGCCAAGGAAGATGCCACCTTAGCTTCTATTTGATCTTCAACTGACATGATACTCCACATGTGATCAGGTATGACACCAGTCATTTGATGGTTTGACAGTTTGTTTGAGAGCACAAGCAGATGTGGTAGTTAGCATTCTCGGCATGTTGGGAATATAATAGTTTTTTAAAACTGTTAAGTCGATGGGTTTAGTTCCGCTCTTGCTCCATCGCAGTGGTGGAGCAAGAGGAATAAATATACACTCAACGGCCACTTTATTAGGTACACCTTGCTAGTACCGGGGTAGACCCCCCTTTTCCTTCAGAACTGCCTTAATTCTTTGTGGCATAGATTCAACAAGGTGTTGGAAACATTCCTCAAGAGATTTTGGTCCATATTGACATGATAACATCACGCAGTTGCTGCAGATTTGTCGGCTGCACATCCATGAACTGTTGTTACAAGGCAGGATGGATCCATGCATTCATGCTGTTTACACAGAAACAATTGAGTACTGTCCGTGATACTTTTTTTATTTGCACTAACATACAATTTTGAGGACAAGCTTTCGGGGAATGTCCCCTTCTTCAGGTCTAAGCAGTACCTGAAGAAGGGGACATTCCCCAAAAGCTTGTCCTCAAAATTGTATATTAGTGCAAATAAAAAAGTATCACGGACAGTACTCAATTGTTTCTGTCGCAAATGCACTAATACGGCTACAATCACCTCACTTCAAGCAATGCTGTTTACACCAAATTCTGAACCTACAATCTGAATTTCAAGTGTCGCAGCTGAAATCAAGACTCATCCAACAAAGCAATGTTTTTTCAATCTTCTATTGTCCAATTTTGGGGAGTCTGTGTGAATTGTAGCCTCTGTTTCCTGTGCTTAGCTGACAGGAGTGGCACCAGTGTGGTCTTCTGCTGCGGTAGCCCATCTGCTTCAAGGTTTGACGTGTTGTGCATTCAGAGATGGTATTCTGCATACCTTGATTGAGTTATTTGAGTTACTGTTGCCCTTCTATCATCTCAAACCAGTCTTTCTAAACCCCTCTGACCTCTGACATCAACAAGGCATTTTCGTCTACACAACTGACACTCACTGGATATTTTCTCTTTTTTTTGACCATTTTCTGTAAACCCTAGAGATGGTTGTGCGTGAAAATCCTAGTAGATCAATAGTTTTTAAAATACTCAGACCAGCCTGCCTGGCACCAACAACCATGCCACTTTCAAAGTAATTTAAATCCCCTTTCTTGACAGCTCCGTGTCAGCACAGCTGGGTAAGGACCCCACACCCCCATGCTTCCAGGACCTAACTCATAAATTTGACCCCACCTGCAGCCTCAATGTTCCTCTTTTTTCCTCCCATGTACAGAACCTGGGTGTGTTCTTCTACCTGGCTGGTCTAAAGGGCTGGCTGCCTATCCATGTGTGTGTTTCAGGTGGACGCGGTCCCTGGTGTACTGGCTAAATGACCCATAATCCAGGAAGCCCTGCTGCTAGTCCATGGGGTGGCTTTTATCATAGCTAACAGCCAGTGTCAGCAGGGTCTCCCCTAGGCACGCACACCCGTGCAGTGCCAGTGTTTACAGTCGGATACTGGAGGTTGGGTGAGCTAAATATTAAAATGCTGTGTATCCAAATGTTTGCAGCATTTCTAGGTATAGTTGCTCCCTCCAGCCGCTGTGCATACCCTGAGCTCCAGAGTTAGTACTCTGCATAACAGGTGTACAAAGTAATACTTTGTCTGTTCACACATGGCATTAACCTGTTGGTGGCTTCTCATGTTTGCTTTACTATTGTGCCATCATGCCAACTCCCTCAAAAGACCAGCATTCCCAGAGAAGGTAAAGGAGTCGCTTGTGGATGACTACTGTAGCCAGCATTGTCTGTTGGAATACAGGACATCCCTTTTATATTTGTTTGTGCTTTCCAGTTTCTCAAAAAAAAAAAAACGAGGTCTTTATGATGTCAACAATTCCCTTGGATGGTTTGTGTACATTGCAGAATATTATTGTATTTCTGTTGCATATTCCTACCTTTTTGTTGCTCTTATTATTATTATTATTATTTATTTATTACAGGTACTTACAACCCTCAAGGGGAGTACAATATAAGGTCCCTAACTCACATTCATACATACACATACTAGGGCCAATTTAGACAGGATCCAATTAACCTACCAGAATGTCTTTGAAGTGTGGGAGGAAACTGGAGTACCCAGAGGAAACCCACGCAGGCACAGGGAGAACATACAAACTCCAGGCAGGTGGTGCCATGGTTAGGATTCGAACCAATGACCCTTGGCAGAAGTGCTAACCATTTAGCCACTGTGCTGCCCACATGAGTGTAAGTGTTCCATTCACCCTGTGAAGGGGTTATATGTTCTAACAATAAGCAGTTTCAGCCTTCCCAGGCACAACAGCCTCTTCAGACTTTCCAAAGGGGAAGAGACAGATGAACATGACAATATGAATCTTGCTTTGTTCAAGCAATCAGAAATGAGGATGATGCTACCCAACATGTTGTCACATTCATTAAACAAGTGGCCAGTGCACTCATAAGGAGTTGTTTTCACTCACCCTGTGAAAGGGTTATATGTTCTGGTAATTATAAGTCTCATACCCATGCCAGGCAAGACAGTCTCTTCAGACTCTATGAAGAAGAAGATGCGGAGGAGCATGACTATGCTTCCTGCTGGTTTAAGCAGCCAGGGATAGAGATAATGACACCTAACAGGATGTCACATTCAATAAACACATTGTCAATACACTCTAAAGATGTGGTTTCTGCTTACCCTTTGAAAGGGTTATCTGCTTTGGCAATGAGAAGCTGCCTAGTCTTCCCAGTTGAAGCATCCCTCTTCAGAATTTCCAAAGAGGACGATGTGGATGGACATGACTGCATAAATACTGCTTTTTTCAAGCAACCGAGGATAAAGATTATGACACCTAACAGGTTGTCACATGAGGTTATTACACTGTAAAGAATTGTTTCCACTCACACTATAAAGGAGCAGTCTCCTAGCCTTCCAGGCAAACAATCCTCTTCAGACTCTTCCAAAAGAAGAGTCAGATGAGCATGACTGTACGAACCCTGCTGGTTCAAGTAGCCAGGGATAAAAAGGTTGACACCTAACAAGTTATCAGATTTATTGACCATGTGGCCAATACATTCTAAAGGAGTTCCTTCCTCTTGCCTTGTGAAGGGGTCATATATTCTGCCAATTAGCAGTCTTAGAACCTTCTCAGACAAATCAACCCTTGTCAGATTCATCCAAAGATCATGTGAATGAACATGACTGTCTGATTCCTGCTTTGTTCAAATAGACAGTGATTAAGATGATGGTAACCAAGCAGTCACAATTAATTAAGCATGTGGTCAAGACACTCTAAAGGATTTGCTGAATTCACTTTCTGCAAAGGCCATCTATTCTGCCAACGTCCAGTCTTCCTTTTAGGGCCATTATAACTGGTCTCAGAGCCTTCTCAAGCCGATCAATCCTCTTCAGTCCCTTCTAAACAAGTCCCTTTACAATAAGAAAATTAGGACGACCTGTGTCCAGGTTTTTGATTCCTTTTATAAGGTTGATGAAATGCCTGTAAATAGAAGCAAAGCTGTGGAAATATCCCTCCAGAGGACGGCTTGACAATACTCCTATGGTGACTCAATCAAGTGCTCATTCTAAAAGATTGAAGCATGTTGTCAGCATCAGCAGAATGTCAAGGGTTTTCAATCACCCCCTGGGTCAGTGTGTCCCTTATGGGATTGGCCAGATACATGAAATCACCATTAGAAGGTGCTGTGGCCTACAAGGAGGTACTCAATCACTGCATTGTTCTTGATCTTAAAAGGTGAAGCTTAAATTAATAGTTTTCTGGCTGCGAGTCAAAGAAAAAGCCAGCACGTAATCTAAGAAGTCAGCGAACTGGTTCATGTCAGGATGCTTTCTGGTATATTGGGGATTGTGTCATTCATACATGTCTTATGGGCATTTGGTGACAGACACATGGTCCTTCAAGGCAAGCATTTCAGACCATATTTGGGAGATCTTTCAGCTTTCACATCTCAGATTGGGCCACATATTTGCCATGCTCCAGCAGGTCAGGTAGGTTCAGTTGAACTCTCACCCCCTTTCAAGTCGGGTTTCTGGACTGGTAACAGCCAGAGGGCCTAGCTCAGAAGATATAGATTACGCCCTTTTTGAAATTGAGGCTAAACGTGTGGTTTGATAAGAAGAATCTTCTGCGATGTCATTCCCATCTGATGACCTAGTGGCTGGTGATGCAGTCAGACACCAGCAAAGTAGATGGAGAGCCCTAATTCAGGAGCAATGGGCTGAGGACAAATGGCCTTTTTCAAAGGTCCAAGCTGGTGTCCAACATCCTGCAGTTAAGAAAGGAATTTCAGGCTCTTAGCCTTCAGACATTTCATCTAGGGTGGACCTGCCCTGGTGACGTTAGACAGCACAAAGGCTGTGGCCTACATCCGGAAACAAGGGGGCACTCAGTTTCTCCCTCCTGAAGGAGGGTTCTCAGATTCTAGAGTAGGCCCAATTCAATATCCTGCAGCTATCTGCGGCCTAATCTTTAGGCAAAATATTTGTCCAGGACAATCCTGGACAATAATGACTGGTCCAGACTGCCGCAAGTCTTTCAAGAATTAACAGCCTTGGTAATTTCTTTCAGAGGTAGACTTTTTACATCCCCAGTCAACACCAAGTTGCTGCAGTCCTATTCCATGGTCCAGCATCCATATATAATTGAGGTGGAGGTGCTGATCATTTACAGGACAGCTTATGTCTTTCTACCTCTCCCACTGATTTGCAGCTTCCTGCTGAGGCTGTGACAGGGGAAGGTGATAGTTCTGTTGGTGATCCAAGATTGGTCGAAGGAGCTATGTTACCCTCTGCCCCTCCTAATGAGTGCCAAGGATCCACTCCCTCTGCCGGTGAGATTGGATTCTCCAAAGTCACATTCGTCGAACACCTGACAGACTCAAGCTCATAGCTTGGATCTTGAGAGGCAGAGGCTAATAGATCTTGGTTGCTCTGTAAAGGTTGTGAATACTCTTATGAAAGCAAAGAAGTACAGCACTAATAGTGCCTGTAATAGAATATGACATAAATTCACAGGATTTCTGCTGATCACGGTTTGACACTGGGCTCTTCAAAAGTCACATTCAGAAGTTTCTGTAGGCAGGGCTTGATTTAGGTTTATGCATAAGTATGCTATGGATCCACATTTCACCTATCTCTACCTTTACCGGCATTTAGTGGGCATCCAACTACTAAATTATACTGTTCTTCAAGCTGCAACTTGATTGAAACCTACCTAAGGGATTGTTGTTTGTGAACTGGGATCTCCCATTGGTGTTGGACTTGTTTGCATCACATGCCTTCAATCAAAGTGGCCCTTTAAATGGTAAATCTCACTGAAAAATTATTTCCTGGTGGCAATTGCATCAACCAGAAGAGTGTCCATATTAGAAGCCCTGGGATTTAAAGAACCCTTTCTTACATACATTCCAGACTGGGTGTTACTTAGGCTGATGCTCAAGATCATGCATAAGTGGTCTTCAGAGTCCATATCACACAAAACGTTGTCCATCCTACGTCCCTCTTGTGGAGTACCCAAGAAGTTAGCCCATCAGATGTGGGCCAAGTTTTAAAATGTTACATCAAGGAGACATCTGGTATCAGGAAGTCGGAGCACTTGTTTGTCATTCCAGGTGGAGCGTACAATGATTTAATTGCTTGCAATAAGATTATTGCCTCTTGGTTGGTGAAACTCATCTCCTTGACCTACAATTTGAAAGGGTTGGCTGTGCCAGGGGGATTGCATCACTATCCACTCAAAGGGTCTCGACCTTGTGAGTGGCAGCAGGTTGAGTACTATCTACAAGGCAGCCACATGGGTGTCAATATATACAGTCAGGTCCATAAATATTGGGACATTGACACAACTCTAACATTTTTGGCTCTATACACCACCACAATGGATTTGAAATGAAACGAACAAGATGTGCTTTAACTGCAGACTGTCAGCTTTAATTTGAGGGTATTTACATCCAAATCAGGTGAACGGTGTAGGAATTACAACAGTTTGCATATGTGCCTCCCACTTGTTAAGGGACCAAAAGTAATGAGACAATTGGCTTCTCAGCTGTTCCATGGCCAGGTGTGTGTTATTCCCTCATTATCCCAATTACAATGAGCAGATAAAAGGTCCAGAGTTCATTTCAAGTGTGCTATTTGCATTTGGAATCTGTTGCTGTCAACTCTCAAGATGAGATCCAAAGAGCTGTCACTATCAGTGAAGCAAGCCATCATTAGGCTGAAAAAACAAAACAAACCCATCAGAGAGATAGCAAAAACATTAGGCGTGGTCAAAACAACTGTTTGGAACCTTCATGAAAAGAAGGAACGCACCGGTGAGCTCAGCAACACCAAAAGACCCGGAAGACCACGGAAAACAACTGTGGTGGATGACCGAAGAATTCTTTCCCTGGTGAAGAAAACACCCTTCACAACAGTTGGCCAGATCAAGAACACTCTCCAGGAGGTAGGTGTATGTGTGTCAAAGTCACCAATCAAGAGAAGACTTCACCAGAGTGAATACAGAGGGTTCACCACAAGATGGAAACCATTGGTGAGCCTCAAAAACAGGAAGGCCAGATTAGAGTTTGCCAAACGACATCTAAAAAAGCCTTCACAGTTCTGGAACAACATCCTATGGACAGATGAGACCAAGATCAACTTGTACCAGAGTGATGGGAAGAGAAGAGTATGGAGAAGGAACGGAACTGCTCCTGATCCTAAGCATACCACCTCATCAGTGAAGCATGGTAGTGGTAGTGTCATGGCAAGGGCATGTATGGCTGCCAATGGAACTGGTTCTCTTGTATTTATTGATGATGTGACTGCTGACAAAAGCAGCCGGATGAATTCTGAAGTGTTTGGGGCAATATTATCTGCTCATATTCAGCCAAATGCTTCACAACTCATTGGACGCCGCTTCACAGTGCAGATGGACAATGACCCAAAGCAGACTGCAAAAGCAACCAAAGGGTTTTTTAAGGGAAAGAAGTGGAATGTTATGCAATGGCCAAGTCAATCACCTGACCTGGTGCCTATATGTTTAGGGTTGTTGTCCTGCCAGATGGTCAACCTCCACCACAGTCTCAAGTCTTTTGCAGACTATAACATGTTTTCTTCTAAGATTGCCCTGTATATGGCTCCATCCATCTTCCCATCAACTCTGACCAGTTTCCCTGTCCCTGTTGAAGAAAGCATCCCCACAACATGATGCTGCCACCACCATGTTTCACAGTGGGGATGGTATGTTCAGGGTGATGTGCAGTGTTGGTTTTCCACCACACATAGTGTTTTGCTTTTTGGTCTCATCTGACCAGAACACAGTCTTCTACTTGTTTGCTGTGTCCCCCACATGGCTTCTCGCAAACTACAAACAGGGCTTTCTTTCAACAATGGCTTTCTTCTTGCCACTCTTCCATAAAAGCCTGATTTGTGGAGTGCACAACTAATAGTTGTCCTGTGGAAAGATTTTCCCACCTGAGCTTTGAATCTTTGCAGCTCCTACAGAGTTACCATGGGCTTCTTGGCTTCTTCTTTGATTAATGCTCTCCTTGCCTGGCCTGTCAGTTTAGGTGGACAGCCATGTCTTGAGAGGTATGCAGTTGTGCCATGCTCTTTCCATTTTCGGACGATGGATTGAACATTGCACTGTGTTCAAAGCTTGGAATATTTTTTATAACCTAACCCGGCTTTACACTTCTCCACAACTTTATCCCTGACCTGTCTTGTGTGTTCCCTGGCCTTCATGATGCTGTTTGTTTACTAATGTTCTCTAACAAACCTCTGAGGGTGTCACAGAACAGCTGTATTTATACTGAGATGAAATTACACACAGGTGGACTCTATTTACTAATTAGGTGACTTCTGAAGGCAATTGGTTCCACTAGATTTTAGTTAGGGGTATCAGAGTAAAGGGGGCTGAATACAAATGCACGCCACACTTTTCAGATATTTATTTGTACAAAATTTTGAAAAGCACTTATCATTTTCCTTCCACTTTACGATTATGTGCCACTTTGTGTTGGGCTATCACATAGAATCCCAATAAAATACATTTACATTTTTGGTTGTAACTAGAGATGAGCGAATCGAAGTTGGCGAAGTGGAATTCGTTTCGAATATTAGGAAAATTTCGATTCGCGTCGAATCCGAAAATAAGCAGACTTCGGATGCGCGAATCGAAATTTTTCCTAAAATGGCGGCGACATGTGTGGCAACGGAGCGGGGATGTCTGGGAAGACGCGCAGACAAGGCGCGCTGACCCATAATGCATTCATTCATGACATGTGATCGCATTAGCCAATCAGCAGCCAGCCAGCCAGCACAGTGTAATGGTCGAGCTATAAATGGCGGCCATTTTAGAATTCTCCATTTGCCTCCAGTCATTCAACAGAGGCAGACCTGGCTGTATGCAGGGAGAGAGTTAGGGACAGAGAAACGTTACTTAGGGACACAGAAACGTTAGTTAGGGCCACAGAATCGTTACTTAGGGCCATAGAAACGTTACATAGGGCCACAGAAACGTTTACTTAGGGCCACAGAATCGTTAGTTAGGGCCACAGAAACGTTACTTAGGGCCACAGAATTGTTACTTAGGGACAGACACAGAATTGTTACTGAGGGACACAGATTTGTTACTGAGGGCCACAGAATCGTTACTTAGAGCCACAGAATTGTTACTTAGGGACAGACACAGAATTGTTACTGAGGGCCACAGAAACGTTACTTAGGGCCACAGAATCGTTACTTAGGGCCACAGAAACGTTACTTAGGGCCACAGAAACGTTACTTAGGGACACAGAATTGTTACTCAGGGACAGACAGAATTGTTACTGAGGGATACAGAATTGTTACTGAGGGCCACAGAATCGTTACTTAGGGCCACAGAAACGTTACTTAGGGCCACAGAATTGTTACTTAGGGACAGACACAGAATTGTTATTGAGGGACACAGAATTGTTACTGAGGGCCACAGAAACGTTACTTAGGGGCACAGAAACGTTACTTAGGGCCACAGAATTGTTACTTAGGGCCACAGAATCGTTACTTAGGGCCACAGAAACGTTACTTAGGGACACAGAATTGTTACTCAGGGACAGACAGAATTGTTACTGAGGGATACAGAATTGTTACTGAGGGCCACAGAATCGTTACTTAGGGCCACAGAAACGTTACTTAGGGCCACAGAATTGTTACTTAGGGACAGACAGAATTGTTACTGAGGGACACAGATTTGTTACTGAGGGCCACAGAATCGTTACTTAGGGCCACAGAATTGTTACTTAGGGACAGACACAGAATTGTTACTGAGGGACACAGATTTGTTACTGAGGGCCACAGAATCGTTACTTAGGGCCACAGAAACGTTACTTAGGGCCACAGAATTGTTACTTAGGGACAGACACAGAATTGTTATTGAGGGACACAGAATTGTTACTGAGGGCCACAGAACCGTTACTTAGGGCCACAGAAACGTTACTTAGGGCCACAGAATTGTTACTTAGGGACAGACACAGAATTGTTATTGAGGGACACAGAATTGTTACTGAGGGCCACAGAACCGTTACTTAGGGCCACAGAAACGTTACTTAGGGCCACAGAATTGTTACTTAGGGACAGACACAGAATTGTTACTGAGGGACACAGATTTGTTACTGAGGGCCACAGAAACGTTACTAAGGGCCACAGAAACGTTACTTAGGGCCACAGAATTGTTACTTAGGGACAGACACAGAATTGTTACTGAGGGACACAGATTTGTTACTGAGGGCCACAGAAACGTTACTTAGGGCCACAGAAACGTTACTTAGGGCCACAGAATCGTTAGTTAGGGCCACAGAAACGTTACTTAGGGACACAGAATTGTTACTCAGGGACAGACACAGAATTGTTACTGAGGGATACAGAATTGTTACTGAGGGCCACAGAATCGTTACTTAGGGCCACAAAAACGTTACTTAGGGCCACAGAAACGTTACTTAGGGCCACAGAAACGTTACTTAGGGCCACAGAATTGTTACTTAGGGACAGACACAGAATTGTTATTGAGGGACACAGAATTGTTACTTAGGGCCACAGAAACGTTACTTAGGGCCACAGAAACATTACTTAGGGCCACAGAATTGTTACTTAGGGACAGACACAGAATTGTTACTGAGGGACACAGATTTGTTACTGAGGGCCACAGAAACGTTACTTAGGGCCACAGAAACGTTACTTAGGGCCACAGAATCGTTACTTAGGGCCACAGAAACGTTACTTAGGGCCACAGAAACGTTACTTAGGGCCACAGAATTGTTACTTAGGGACAGACACAGAATTGTTACTGAGGGACACAGATTTGTTACTGAGGGCCACAGAAACGTTACTTAGGGCCACAGAAATGTTACTTAGGGCCACAGAATCGTTACTTAGGGCCACAGAAACGTTACTTAGGGCCACAGAAACTTTACTTAGGGCCACAGAATTGTTACTTAGGGACACAGAATTGTTACTCAGGGACAGACACAGAATTGTTACTGAGGGATACAGAATTGTTACTGAGGGCCACAGAAACGTTACTTAGGGCCACAGAAACGTTACTTAGGGCCACAGAATTGTTACTCAGGGACAGACACAGAATTGTTACTGAGGGATACAGAATTGTTACTGAGGGACACAGAACCGTTACTTAGGGCCACAGAAACGTTACTTAGGGCCACAGAATTGTTACTTAGGGACAGACACAGAATTGTTACTGAGGGACACAGATTTGTTACTGAGGGCCACAGAAACGTTACTTAGGGCCACAGAAACGTTACTTAGGGCCACAGAATCGTTACTTAGGGCCACAGAAACGTTACTTAGGGCCACAGAAACTTTACTTAGGGCCACAGAATTGTTACTTAGGGACACAGAATTGTTACTCAGGAACAGACACAGAATTGTTACTGAGGGATACAGAATTGTTACTGAGGGCCACAGAAACGTTACTTAGGGCCACAGAAACGTTACTTAGGGCCACAGAAACGTTACTTAGGGCCACAGAATTGTTACTTAGGGACAGACACAGAATTGTTACTGAGGGACACAGAATTGTTACTGAGGGCCACAGAACCGTTACTTAGGGCCACAGAAACGTTACTTAAGGACACAGAATTGTTACTCAGGAACAGACACAGAATTGTTACTGAGGGACACAGAATTGTTACTGAGGGCCACAGAACTGTTACTGAGGGCCACAGAACTGTTACTTAGGGCCACAGAAACGTTACTTAGGGCCACAGAAACGTTACTTAGGGCCACAGAAACGTTACTTAGGGCTACAGAAACGTTACTTAGGGCCACAGAAACGTTACTTAGGGACACAGAAACGTTACTTAGGGACACAGAAACGTTACTTAGGGACACAGAATTGTTACTCAGGGACACAGAATTGTTACTCAGGGACACAGAATTGTTACTCAGGGACACAGAATTGTTACTCAGGGACACAGAATTGTTACTCAGGGACAGACACAGAATTGTTACTCAGGGACAGACACAGAATTGTTACTCAGGGACAGACACAGAATTGTTACTGAGGGACACAGAATTGTTACTGAGGGACACAGATTTGTTACTGAGGGACACAGAACCGTTACTTAGGGCCACAGAAACGTTACTTAGGGACACAGAATTGTTACTCAGGGACAGACACAGAATTGTTACTCAGGGACACAGAATTGTTATTGAGGGACACAGAATTGTTACTGAGGGACACAGAATTGTTACTCAGGGACACAGAATTGTTACTGAGGGACACAGAATTGTTACTGAGGGACACAGAATTGTTACTCTGGGACACAGAATTGTTACTCAGGGACACAGAATTGTTACTCAGGGACAGACACAGAATTGTTACTGAGGGACACAGAATTGTTACTGAGGGACACAGAATTGTTACTGAGGGCCACAGAACTGTTACTTAGGGCCACAGAAATGTTACTCAGGGACACAGAATTGTTACTCAGGGACAGACACAGAATTGTTACTCAGGGACACAGAATCGTTTAATTAAAGAGTATGTCAGACAACATGCAGAGGAGTGGCAGAGGAGGCAATGTTTTAGGAGCGAGCAGACGTGGCAGCAGAGGAAGGGGTCGAGGCAGCACTATTCGCAGCCAGAGGCCAGTGCTCCCGGTGTCATCCAGCGGTCGTGTCTCCACCGACAACCCTGCCGTCATCGATTGGTTGGCTCGGTCGTCTTCCTCTTCCCAAGTCACCTCTGACACCTACAGCCAACGGTCGGTGGGTACGTCAGACACAACCGTTAGTTGCCATGGCCCGGGACCAAGCCCACTGAAATCACGTGTCCTCTACCTGCCCCTGTCCTTTGGTGTTCCCTCACCAAGCGAAGTATCGCATGCTGTGGGCTCAGCCCCACTGTACAGTGAGGAAGAGCAAACAGAGGGCGGTCAGGAACGGGGGGAGACATCCGCCTCTTCAGCAGCCAGGCGAAGAAGTAGTGGCGAGGAGAGTGGCCCGGTAGCCGGTCTAGAGACAGGTCTGTCTCCTGACCCACACGCAGCCGAGGGGGCTAGTAGTGAGGCGGAGACCCTAATTGATGATGAGGAGGCTGATCGCACTTGGCAGCCTCGTCGTCATCAGGCTATTGCTTCCGCATCATCCGGAGAAGAGGGTGGCAGCTTGGCAGCGAGCAAAACAGTCGGTGGGTTGCCCAGGAGGCAGCAGGGTCGCAGCAGTGTCAGTGGAGGCAAACGGCCACGGAGTAGAGCACCAGCTCCACTGCAGCCTACCACCACGGCCAGTAGTGGTGCCGGTGTGCACGGAGGAAGCAGCAGTCAGCCAGTGAGGAGTATTGGGGGCAAAGTTTCCTACTCGGCGGTGTGGCAATTTTTTGTCAAGCCGCCCGAGGAAGTAAACGTAGCCGTATGTCGACTATGTGGCCAGAAAGTCAAGCGTGGCCAGGGGGCCCATGTTGGGACTACAGCGTTGCGGCAGCATATGCAGCGTCGCCATTTGGTGGCCTGGGAAAACCGTGATAAAGATACGGCGGGAGTTGTCGCTCGTTGCCATCTTCCGCTCGTTCAGATGCTCCTTCTCCTGCTACTCCTGTTCACGGATTCCGTCAGCAGTCTTTCTTGGAATCCGTTTCCAAGAGACAACAGTTTGCGAGCACGCACCGACGGTGCAAAAGCTGAACATCCTCCTGTCCAAGTTGCTGGTGCTGCAGTCCCTCCCTTTCCAAGTGGTGGACTCAGCACCTTTCCGAGAAATGATGGCTTGTGCCGCGCCGCGGTGGAGAGTGCCAAGCCGTCATTTCTTCGCCAAAAAGGCAGTGCCAGCCCTGCATTCACATGTAGAAGAGATGGTGGGCCAGTCTTTAAGCATGTCGGTCTCTGCCAAAGTGCACGGCAGCGCCGACGTGTGGAGCTGTAACTACGGTCAGGGACAGTACATGTCATTTACGGCCCACTGGGTGAACGTGGTGCCGTCACAGCCGCACCAGCAACTTGGACAGGTCACGCCGCTTTTGCCTCCACGTTTGCACGTCCTTGGTCCACAAAACATGTCCGCCTCTACCACCTCTTCTTCCTTCGTGTCCTCAGCCGCCACCCCCGTGCCAAGTCCCATTACCTGACCGGCATATCACATGTGCAGGGCGCAACGGTGTCACGCTGTGCTGCACCTGGTATGCCTTGGCGAACGTAGTCACACAGGGGAGGAACTTCTCAGTGTAATGAACAGAGAAATCGACAGATGGCTGTCTCCGCGCAAACTCAAAATCGGAACCATGTTGACCAACAACGGAAAGAACATGGTGTCTGCTCTGCGTCAAGGAAGGTTGTGCCATGCGCCATGCATGGCTCACGTGTTCAATCTGGTTGTCAAGCGGTTCCTAAAATCCACCATCCCACTGCAAGACATCCTTAAAATGTCACGTAAACTTTACATGCATTTCAGCCATTCCTACACCGCAAAGCACACCCTCCTTGAGCTGCAGCGGCAGAACGGAATTCCACAGCATCGCCTGATCTGCGACGTTGCAACAAGGTGGAATTCAACCCTACACATGTTAGACCGCCTTTACGAACAGCAAAAGGCCATCACCGATTTCCTGATGTTACAAGCGGATAAAGGTACTCCCCTGTGTAACTTCGATGTCAGCCATTGGCAGCTCATGCGTGACACCTGCCGCTTGCTCAGGCCCTGTGAGGAGGCCACGCTATTCGCGAGTCGCCAGGACTATGCGATGAACGACGTCATTCCTCTGTTGCACGTCCTGGAACAAATGCTGGTAACAATGGCTGGTCAGGGTGCGGTAGACGTGGCGCACAGATCTCAACGCCACATGACCCCTGTGGGGGCAGGACAGGAAGAAGAGGAGGAGGTAGAGGAGGACATTTGTGCTCAGGAATTATTGAGTGAAATGGGTGGTTTTTCCACTCAGCGGACAGGAGTGGAGGAGCAGGAGCATGTGGTAGAGAAGGAGGAGGAGGAGACAGAGGACCCAGACGCACCGTGGCAGTATGCTGTGGAGATGGAGGCAGGGAGTCCCTCGCATTCCTTGGCACAAATGGCCCATAGCATGCTCGGTTGCTTGCGTAGCGACAGCCGAATAATAACCATCAGACAGAGGGATGACTTTTGGCTGTCCACCTTGTTGGACCCTCGCTACCGTTCAAAAATGATGGCCTTTTTCACACCTGCTGAGAGGGAGGCCAAAATAACGTACTATAAAAACCACCTATGTAGTCAGTTGGTCTCTGCCTTTGTGCGCCAACGTCCATCCTCAGACACTGTGGGCCCTGTGCGCTCGCGTTCCACTGCCATGGCAGCAGGGGAGGGGTGGGGTGGTAGGAGCAGTGGTAGCTCCACCAGCAGCGGCTGCCTCAGTCTGCAGTCGATGATGAGTAGCTTTCTTCACCAGCGCAGTGAGGAAACTACTAACCAGCCGCAGCAGCAGCAGCAGCATCAGGTGGACCTGGAGCAGGACCTCAAACAACAGGCTTGGGCCTACTTGGACAGCACCCTGCCAACCGAGGTAGACAATCCCCTTGACTACTGGGCAACGAAACTTGACCTTTGGCCCCAACTAGCTGAATTTGCCCTTGAAAGGCTGTCATGCCCGGCCAGTAGCGTGGCATCGGACCGCGTGTTTAGTGCGGCAGGAGGTATTGTAACTCCGCGGAGGACACGACTGTCCACCCAAAGTGTGGAGAGACTCACGTTTGTGAAAATGAATCAGGCGTGGATTAGTCTGGATTTCAAACCACCAGTTCCTGACACAACTGATTAAATCCGCCATGAATCATGCCCCTGCCATGTGCCACTTTCAGGTCTACTCACACTGCTGGTGTGTTCCATTTTTTGTCATAGGGTGCTGGCAGATTACGGGCCTCCCATAGCTGCTGCCAGGCCCCTAATCTGCCATGGGCCCCTATACTGCCTCCTCATGCTGCTGCCAGGTCCAGAGTCTCTCATGGGTCCCTGTACGGCCTCCCATTGCTGCTGTCTCCATCGCCACACTCTGCCATGTGCCACTTTCAGGTCTCCTCACACACTGCTGGTGTGTTGAATTTTTTGACATAGGGTGCTGGCAGATTACGGGCCTCCCATAGCTGCTGCCAGGCCCCTAATCTGCCATGGGCCCCTATACCGCCTCCTCATGCTGCTGCCAGGTCCAGAGTCTCTCATGGGTCCCTGTACGGCCTCCCATTGCTGCTGTCTCCATCGCCACACTCTGGCATGTGCCACTTTCAGGTCTCCTCACACAATGCTGGTGTGTTAAATTTTTTGACATAGGGTGCTGGCAGATTACGGGCCTCCCATAGCTGCTGCCAGGCCCCTAATCTGCCATGGGCCCCTGTACCGCCTCCTCATGCTGCTGCCAGGTCCACAGTGTCTCATGCCATGTGCCACTTTCAGGTCTCCTCACACTGCTGGTGTGTTGAATTTTTTGACATAGGGTGCTGGCAGATTACGGGCCTCCCATAGCTGCTGCCAGGCCCCTAATCTGCCATGGGCCCCTGTACCGCCTCCTCATGCTGCTGCCAGGTCCACAGTGTCTCATGCCATGTGCCACTTTCAGGTCTCCTCACACTGCTGGTGTGTTCAATTTTTTGACATAGGGTGCTGGCAGATTACGGGCCTCCCATAGCTGCTGCCAGGCCCCTAATCTGCCATGGGCCCCTGTACCGCCTCCTCATGCTGCTGCCAGGTCCACAGTGTCTCATGCCATGTGCCACTTTCAGGTCTCCTCACACTGCTGGTGTGTTCAATTATTTGTCATAGGGTGCTGGCAGATTACGGGCCTCCCATAGCTGCTGCCAGGCCCCTAATCTGCCATGGGCCCCTATACCGCCTCCTAATGCTGCTGCGAAGTCCAGAGTCTCTCATGGGTCCCTGTACGGCCTCCCATTGCTGCTGTCTCCATCGCCACACTCTGCCATGTGCCACTTTCAGGTCTCCTCACACACTGCTGGTGTGTTCCATTTTTTGTCATAGGGTGCTGGCAGATTACGGGCCTCCCATTGCTGATGCCAGGCCCCTAATCTGCCATGGGCCCCAGTACCGCCTCCTCATGCTGCTGCCAGGTCCACAGTGTCTCATGGGTCCCTGTACGGCCTCCCATTGCTGCTGTCTCCATCGCCACACTCTGCCATGTGCCACTTTCAGGTCTCCTCACACAATGCTGGTGTGTTCAATTTTTTGACATAGGGTGCTGGCAGATTACGGGCCTCCCATAGCTGCTGCCAGGCCCCTAATCTGCCATGGGCCCCTGTACTGCCTCCTCATGCTGCTGCCAGGTCCACAGTGTCTCATGCCATGTGCCACTTTCAGGTCTCCTCACACTGCTGGTGTGTTGAATTTTTTGACATAGGGTGCTGGCAGATTACGGGCCTCCCATAGCTGCTGCCAGGCCCCTAATCTGCCATGGGCCCCTATACCACCTCGTCCAGAGTCTCTCATGGGTCCCTGTACGGCCTCCCATTGCTGCTGTCTCCATCGCCACACTCTGCCATATGCCACTTTCAGGTCTCCTCACACTGCTGGTGTGTTCCATTTTTTGTCATAGGGTGCTGGCAGATTAGGGGCCTCCCATAGCTGCTGCCAGGCCCCTAATCTGCCATGGGCCCCTGTACCGCCTCCTCATGCTGCTGCCAGGTCCACAGTGTCTCATGCCATGTGTCACTTTCAGGTCTCCTCACACTGCTGGTGTGTTCAATTTTTTGACATAGGGTGCTGGCAGATTACGGGCCTCCCATAGCTGCTGCCAGGCCCCTAATCTGCCATGGGCCCCTATACCGCCTCCTCATGCTGCTGCCAGGTCCAGAGTCTCTCATGGGTCCCTGTACGGCCTCCCATTGCTGCTGTCTCCATCGCCACACTCTGCCATGTGCCACTTTCAGGTCTCCTCACACTGCTGGTGTGTTCCATTTTTTGTCATAGGGTGCTGGCAGATTACGGGCCTCCTATAGCTGCTGCCAGGCCCCTAATCTGCCATGGGCCCCTGTACCGCCTCCTTATGCTGCTGCCAGGTCCACAGTGTCTCATGCCATGTGCCACTTTCAGGTCTCCTCACACTGCTGGTGTGTTGAATTTTTTGACATAGGGTGCTGGCAGATTACGGGCCTCCCATAGCTGCTGCCAGGCCCCTAATCTGCCATGGGCCCCTATACCGCCTCCTCATGCTGCTGCCAGGTCCAGAGTCTGTCATGGGTCCCTGTACGGCCTCCCATTGCTGCTGTCTCCATCGCCACACTCTGCCATGTGCCACTTTCAGGTCTCCTCACACTGCTGGTGTGTTCCATTTTTTGTCATAGGGTGCTGGCAGATTACGGGCCTCCTATAGCTGCTGCCAGGCCCCTAATCTGCCATGGGCCCCTGTACCGCCTCCTCATGCTGCTGCCAGGTCCACAGTGTCTCATGCCATGTGCCACTTTCAGGTCTCCTCACACTGCTGGTGTGTTGAATTTTTTGACATAGGGTGCTGGCAGATTACGGGCCTCCCATAGCTGCTGCCAGGCCCCTAATCTGCCATGGGCCCCTATACCGCCTCCTCATGCTGCTGCCAAGTCCAGAGTCTGTCATGGGTCCCTGTACGGCCTCCCATTGCTGCTGTCTCCATCGCCACACTCTGCCATGTGCCACTTTCAGGTCTCCTCACACTGCTGGTGTGTTGAATATTTTGACATTGGGTGCTGGCAGATTACGGGCCTCCCATAGCTGCTGCCAGGCCCCTAATCTGCCATGGGCCCCTGTACCGCCTCCTCATGCTGCTGCCAGGTCCACAGTGTCTCATGCCATGTGCCACTTTCAGGTCTCCTCACACTGCTGGTGTGTTCAATTTTTTGACATAGGGTGCTGGCAGATTACGGGCCTCCTATAGCTGCTGCCAGGCCCCTAATCTGCCATGGGCCCCTATACCGCCTCCTCATGCTGCTGCCAGGTCCAGAGTCTCTCATGGGTCCCTGTACGGCCTCCCATTGCTGCTGTCTCCATCGCCACACTCTGCCATGTGCCACTTTCAGGTCTCCTCACACACTGCTGGTGTGTTCAATTTTTTGACATAGGGTGCTGGCAGATTACGGGCCTCCCATTGCTGCTGCCAGGCCCGTAATCTGCCATGGGCCCCCGTACCGACTCCTCATGCTGTGACGTTGCAACAAGGTGGAATTCAACCCTACATATGTTAGACCGCCTTTACGAACAGCAAAAGGCCATCACAGATTTCCTGATGTTAAAAGCGGATAAAGGTACTCCCTGTGTAACTGAGATGTCAGCCATTGGCAGCTCATGCGTGACACCTGCGCTTGCTCAGGCCCTTTGAGGAGGCCACGCTATTCGTGAGTCGGCAGGACTATGGGATGAACGACGTCATTCCTCTGTTGCACGTCCTGGAACAAATGCTGTTAACAATGGCTGGTCAGGGTGCGGTAGACGTGGCGCACAGATCTCAACGCCACATGACCCCTGTGGGGGCAGGACAGGAAGAAGAGGAGGAGGTAGAGGAGGACATTGGTGCTCAGGAATTATTGAGTGAAATGGGTGGTTTTTCCACTCAGCGGACAGGAGTGGAGGAGCAGGAGCATCTGGTAGAGGAGGAGGAAGAGGAGACAGAGGACCCAGACGCACCGTGGCAGTATGCTGTGGAGATGGAGGCAGGGAGTCCCTCGCATTCCTTGGCACAAATGGCCCATAGCATGCTCGCTTGCTTGCGTACCGACAGCCGAATAATAACCATCAGACAGAGGGATGACTTTTGGCTGTCCACCTTGTTGGACCCTCGCTACCGTTCAAAAATGGTGGCCTTTTTCACACCTGCTGAGAGGGAGGCCAAAATAACGTACTATAAAAACCACCTATGTAGTCAGCTGGTCTCTGCCTTTGTGCGCCAGCGTCCATCCTCAGACACTGTGGGCCCTGTGCGCTCGCGTTCCGCTGCCATGGCAGCAGGGGAGGGGTGGGGTGGTAGGAGCAGTGGCAGCTCCACCAGCAGCAGCTGCCTCAGTCTGCAGTCGATGATGAGTAGCTTTCTTCACCAGCGCAGTGAGGAAACTAATAACCAGCCGCAGCAGCAGCAGCAGCAGCATCAGGTGGACCTGGAGCAGGACCTCAAACAACAGGCTTAGGCCTACTTGGACAGCACCCTGCCAACCGAGGTAGACAATCCCCTTGACTACTGGGCAACGAAACTTGACCTTTGGCCCCAACTAGCTGAATTTGCCCTTGAAAGGCTGTCATGCCCGGCCAGTAGCGTGGCATCGGAGCGCGTGTTTAGTGCGGCAGGAGGTATTGCAACTCCGCGGAGGACACGACTGTCCACCCAAAGTGTGGAGAGACTCACGTTTGTGAAAATGAATCAGGCGTGGATTAGTCTGGATTTCAAACCACCAGTTCCTGACACAACTGACTAAATCCGCCATGAATCATGCCCCAAACATGTGCCACTTTCAGGTCTCCTCACACTGCTGGTGTGTTCCATTTTTTGTCATAGGGTGCTGGCAGATTACGGGCCTCCCATAGCTGCTGCCAGGCCCCTAATCTGCCATGGGCCCCTATACCGCCTCCTCATGCTGCTGCCAGGTCCAGAGTCTCTCATGGGTCCCTGTACGGCCTCCCATTGCTGCTGTCTCCATCGCCACACTCTGCCATGTGCCACTTTCAGGTCTCCTCACACACTGCTGGTGTGTTGAATTTTTTGACATAGGGTGCTGGCAGATTACGGGCCTCCCATAGCTGCTGCCAGGCCCCTAATCTGCCATGGGCCCCTATACCGCCTCCTCATGCTGCTGCCAGGTCCAGAGTCTCTCATGGGTCCCTGTACGGCCTCCCATTGCTGCTGTCTCCATCGCCACACTCTGGCATGTGCCACTTTCAGGTCTCCTCACACTGCTGGTGTGTTCCATTTTTTGTCATAGGGTGCTGGCAGATTACGGGCCTCCCATAGCTGCTGCCAGGCCCCTAATCTGCCATGGGCCTCTGTACCGCCTCCTCATGCTGCTGCCAGGTCCACAGTGTCTCATGCCATGTGCCACTTTCAGGTCTCCTCACACTGCTGGTGTGTTGAATTTTTTGACATAGGGTGCTGGCAGATTACGGGCCTCCCATAGCTGCTGCCAGGCCCCTAATCTGCCATGGGCCCCTATACCGCCTCCTCATGCTGCTGCCAAGTCCAGAGTCTGTCATGGGTCCCTGTACGGCCTCCCATTGCTGCTGTCTCCATCGCCACACTCTGGCATGTGCCACTTTCAGGTCTCCTCACACAATGCTGGTGTGTTAAATTTTTTGACATAGGGTGCTGGCAGATTACGGGCCTCCCATAGCTGCTGCCAGGCCCCTAATCTGCCATGGGCCCCTGTACCGCCTCCTCATGCTGCTGCCAGGTCCACAGTGTCTCATGCCATGTGCCACTTTCAGGTCTCCTCACACTGCTGGTGTGTTGAATTTTTTGACATAGGGTGCTGGCAGATTACGGGCCTCCCATAGCTGCTGCCAGGCCCCTAATCTGCCATGGGCCCCTGTACCGCCTCCTCATGCTGCTGCCAGGTCCACAGTGTCTCATGCCATGTGCCACTTTCAGGTCTCCTCACACTGCTGGTGTGTTGAATTTTTTGACATAGGGTGCTGGCAGATTACGGGCCTCCCATAGCTGCTGCCAGGCCCCTAATCTGCCATGGGCCCCTGTACCGCCTCCTCATGCTGCTGCCAGGTCCACAGTGTCTCATGCCATGTGCCACTTTCAGGTCTCCTCACACTGCTGGTGTGTTCAATTATTTGTCATAGGGTGCTGGCAGATTACGGGCCTCCCATAGCTGCTGCCAGGCCCCTAATCTGCCATGGGCCCCTATACCGCCTCCTAATGCTGCTGCGAAGTCCAGAGTCTCTCATGGGTCCCTGTACGGCCTCCCATTGCTGCTGTCTCCATCGCCACACTCTGCCATGTGCCACTTTCAGGTCTCCTCACACACTGCTGGTGTGTTCCATTTTTTGTCATAGGGTGCTGGCAGATTACGGGCCTCCCATTGCTGCTGCCAGGCCCCTAATCTGCCATGGGCCCCAGTACCGCCTCCTCATGCTGCTGCCAGGTCCACAGTGTCTCATGGGTCCCTGTACGGCCTCCCATTGCTGCTGTCTCCATCGCCACACTCTGCCATGTGCCACTTTCAGGTCTCCTCACACAATGCTGGTGTGTTCAATTTTTTGACATAGGGTGCTGGCAGATTACGGGCCTCCCATAGCTGCTGCCAGGCCCCTAATCTGCCATGGGCCCCTGTACTGCCTCCTCATGCTGCTGCCAGGTCCACAGTGTCTCATGCCATGTGCCACTTTCAGGTCTCCTCACACTGCTGGTGTGTTGAATTTTTTGACATAGGGTGCTGGCAGATTACGGGCCTCCCATAGCTGCTGCCAGGCCCCTAATCTGCCATGGGCCCCTATACCACCTCGTCCAGAGTCTCTCATGGGTCCCTGTACGGCCTCCCATTGCTGCTGTCTCCATCGCCACACTCTGCCATGTGCCACTTTCAGGTCTCCTCACACTGCTGGTGTGTTCCATTTTTTGTCATAGGGTGCTGGCAGATTAGGGGCCTCCCATAGCTGCTGCCAGGCCCCTAATCTGCCATGGGCCCCTGTACCGCCTCCTCATGCTGCTGCCAGGTCCACAGTGTCTCATGCCATGTGTCACTTTCAGGTCTCCTCACACTGCTGGTGTGTTCAATTTTTTGACATAGGGTGCTGGCAGATTACGGGCCTCCCATAGCTGCTGCCAGGCCCCTAATCTGCCATGGGCCCCTATACCGCCTCCTCATGCTGCTGCCAGGTCCAGAGTCTCTCATGGGTCCCTGTACGGCCTCCCATTGCTGCTGTCTCCATCGCCACACTCTGCCATGTGCCACTTTCAGGTCTCCTCACACTGCTGGTGTGTTCCATTTTTTGTCATAGGGTGCTGGCAGATTACGGGCCTCCTATAGCTGCTGCCAGGCCCCTAATCTGCCATGGGCCCCTGTACCGCCTCCTCATGCTGCTGCCAGGTCCACAGTGTCTCATGCCATGTGCCACTTTCAGGTCTCCTCACACTGCTGGTGTGTTCAATTTTTTGACATAGGGTGCTGGCAGATTACGGGCCTCCCATAGCTGCTGCCAGGCCCCTAATCTGCCATGGGCCCCTATACCGCCTCCTCATGCTGCTGCCAGGTCCAGAGTCTGTCATGGGTCCCTGTACGGCCTCCCATTGCTGCTGTCTCCATCGCCACACTCTGCCATGTGCCACTTTCAGGTCTCCTCACACTGCTGGTGTGTTCCATTTTTTGTCATAGGGTGCTGGCAGATTACGGGCCTCCTATAGCTGCTGCCAGGCCCCTAATCTGCCATGGGCCCCTGTACCGCCTCCTCATGCTGCTGCCAGGTCCACAGTGTCTCATGCCATGTGCCACTTTCAGGTCTCCTCACACTGCTGGTGTGTTGAATTTTTTGACATAGGGTGCTGGCAGATTACGGGCCTCCCATAGCTGCTGCCAGGCCCCTAATCTGCCATGGGCCCCTATACTGCCTCCTCATGCTGCTGCCAAGTCCAGAGTCTGTCATGGGTCCCTGTACGGCCTCCCATTGCTGCTGTCTCCATCGCCACACTCTGCCATGTGCCACTTTCAGGTCTCCTCACACTGCTGGTGTGTTGAATTTTTTGACATTGGGTGCTGGCAGATTACGGGCCTCCCATAGCTGCTGCCAGGCCCCTAATCTGCCATGGGCCCCTGTACCGCCTCCTCATGCTGCTGCCAGGTCCACAGTGTCTCATGCCATGTGCCACTTTCAGGTCTCCTCACACTGCTGGTGTGTTCAATTTTTTGACATAGGGTGCTGGCAGATTACGGGCCTCCTATAGCTGCTGCCAGGCCCCTAATCTGCCATGGGCCCCTATACCGCCTCCTCATGCTGCTGCCAGGTCCAGAGTCTCTCATGGGTCCCTGTACGGCCTCCCATTGCTGCTGTCTCCATCGCCACACTCTGCCATGTGCCACTTTCAGGTCTCCTCACACACTGCTGGTGTGTTCAATTTTTTGACATAGGGTGCTGGCAGATTACGGGCCTCCCATTGCTGCTGCCAGGCCCGTAATCTGCCATGGGCCCCCGTACCGACTCCTCATGCTGTGACGTTGCAACAAGGTGGAATTCAACCCTACATATGTTAGACCGCCTTTACGAACAGCAAAAGGCCATCACAGATTTCCTGATGTTAAAAGCGGATAAAGGTACTCCCTGTGTAACTGAGATGTCAGCCATTGGCAGCTCATGCGTGACACCTGCGCTTGCTCAGGCCCTTTGAGGAGGCCACGCTATTCGTGAGTCGGCAGGACTATGGGATGAACGACGTCATTCCTCTGTTGCACGTCCTGGAACAAATGCTGTTAACAATGGCTGGTCAGGGTGCGGTAGACGTGGCGCACAGATCTCAACGCCACATGACCCCTGTGGGGGCAGGACAGGAAGAAGAGGAGGAGGTAGAGGAGGACATTGGTGCTCAGGAATTATTGAGTGAAATGGGTGGTTTTTCCACTCAGCGGACAGGAGTGGAGGAGCAGGAGCATCTGGTAGAGGAGGAGGAAGAGGAGACAGAGGACCCAGACGCACCGTGGCAGTATGCTGTGGAGATGGAGGCAGGGAGTCCCTCGCATTCCTTGGCACAAATGGCCCATAGCATGCTCGCTTGCTTGCGTACCGACAGCCGAATAATAACCATCAGACAGAGGGATGACTTTTGGCTGTCCACCTTGTTGGACCCTCGCTACCGTTCAAAAATGGTGGCCTTTTTCACACCTGCTGAGAGGGAGGCCAAAATAACGTACTATAAAAACCACCTATGTAGTCAGCTGGTCTCTGCCTTTGTGCGCCAGCGTCCATCCTCAGACACTGTGGGCCCTGTGCGCTCGCGTTCCGCTGCCATGGCAGCAGGGGAGGGGTGGGGTGGTAGGAGCAGTGGCAGCTCCACCAGCAGCAGCTGCCTCAGTCTGCAGTCGATGATGAGTAGCTTTCTTCACCAGCGCAGTGAGGAAACTAATAACCAGCCGCAGCAGCAGCAGCAGCAGCAGCATCAGGTGGACCTGGAGCAGGACCTCAAACAACAGGCTTAGGCCTACTTGGACAGCACCCTGCCAACCGAGGTAGACAATCCCCTTGACTACTGGGCAACGAAACTTGACCTTTGGCCCCAACTAGCTGAATTTGCCCTTGAAAGGCTGTCATGCCCGGCCAGTAGCGTGGCATCGGAGCGCGTGTTTAGTGCGGCAGGAGGTATTGCAACTCCGCGGAGGACACGACTGTCCACCCAAAGTGTGGAGAGACTCACGTTTGTGAAAATGAATCAGGCGTGGATTAGTCTGGATTTCAAACCACCAGTTCCTGACACAACTGACTAAATCCGCCATGAATCATGCCCCAAACATGTGCCACTTTCAGGTCTCCTCACACTGCTGGTGTGTTCCATTTTTTGTCATAGGGTGCTGGCAGATTACGGGCCTCCCATAGCTGCTGCCAGGCCCCTAATCTGCCATGGGCCCCTATACCGCCTCCTCATGCTGCTGCCAAGTCCAGAGTCTCTCATGGGTCCCTGTACGGCCTCCCATTGCTGCTGTCTCCATCGCCACACTCTGCCATGTGCCACTTTCAGGTCTCCTCACACTGCTGGTGGGTTCCATTTTTTGTCATAGGGTGCTGGCAGATTACGGGCCTCCCATAGCTGCTGCCAGGCCCCTAATCTGCCATGGGCCCCTATACCGCCTCCTCATGCTGCTGCCAGGTCCAGAGTCTCTCATGGGTCCCTGTACGGCCTCCCATTGCTGCTGTCTCCATCGCCACACTCTGCCATGTGCCACTTTCAGGTCTCCTCACACTGCTGGTGTTTTACATTTTTTGTCATAGGGTGCTGGCAGATTACGGGCCTCCCATAGCTGCTGCCAGGCCCCTAATCTGCCATGGGCCCCCGTACCGACTCCTCATGCTGCTGCCAGGCCCGTAATCTGTCATGGGCCCCTGTTGTCGCTTGTTGGCATATTCCGCTCGTTCAGATGCTCCTTCTCCTGCTACTCCTCTTCACGGATTCCGTCAGCAGTCTTTCTTGGAATCCGTTTCCAAGAGACAACAGTTTGCGAGCACGCACCCGACGGTGCAGAAGCTGAACGTCCTCCTGCCCAAGTTGCTGCTGCCAGGCTCGTAATCTGTCATGCGCCCCTGTACCGCCTCCTCATGCTGCTGCCAGGTCCAGAGTGTGTCATGGGCCCCCGTACCGACTCCTCATGCTGCTGCCAGGCCCGTAATCTGTCATGGGCCCCTGTAC